>NW_026461909.1:0-60633 GCF_021730395.1 Mercenaria mercenaria
AATCCGGACGCAAAACCCCAGGTGCACAACTACACATGCTGACCAACATTCCTGTAAAGTTTTGTGACTCTAGGTCAAATACTTTTGGAGCTAGGCGCGACACAACATTAAAATGACCAATTTTTACAAAGTCAGGGGCCATAACTCCTACAAGACTGAATGAATCCGGACGCGAAACCCCAGGTGCACAACTACACATGCTGACCAACATTCCTGTAAAGTTTTGTGACAAATACTTCTGGAGCTACGCACGACACAACGTTCTCGGAAGGACGGACGGACGGACAAGGGCAAATCTATATGCCACCCCCCCTCCCCCCAAAAAAAAGTGGGGGTATAAAAATGAGGTCACGGTCAAGGTCAAACTGAGGTCAGGTGATGTTTGAAGATGAGGAATGGTCACAGGTTACATCTGCATTAGTATCAAGTCATTCTAGTAAAGGGTATTGATGCTAGACGAAACAGTCCCATTTGGTTAACCAAAAGATGGCCCATACAAAGCAACCCAAGTCCAAAACGAGGTCAAGGTAAAGGTCAAACTGAGGTCAGGTGATGTTTAAAGATGAGGAATGGTCACAGGTTACATCTGCAATAGTATCAAGTCATTCTAATAAGGGGTATTGATGCTAGACAAAACGGTCCCATTTGGTTAACCTTGTACGGACGGACGAAAGGGATGGATGAACAGACAGGACAATCACTATCTGGCTCCCGCATCAGTAGATGCAGGGGGCATAAAAATAATTATTCTACTTCCCAAATGGGAAACAAGTTATTATATCCAGTAACAAGTTTGCAGTTAAAAAAGGAGGGAAACGTCATAAACTGATGTTTTCCCAAACGTAATGTTTCCCTTACTGGTTATAAATATAGAATGACATGCTTTGTAACTTATTTTTCGAAGAACTGTCTAACCATCACGGCTTTTGTCACTAGTTATTACATACAATACACCATTTATGAAAATATTTAAAATTATATGAAATACACATCTCCTGCTGCGTATTAATGACAGAGTGATGGTGATAATGACCACATACAAAATTTAAATAGTGACATGATAACATGTAAGAGGAATGAGACAAAGAGAAATTGAGTATATATTTGTATGTGTAAGAACACGATTATCAATCTGTTGGTAGCCCAAAAGCAACGCAACAGAAAATAGTCAGAAAGGGAAAGCCGATAAAACAAATATAGCAACATTGCATTTTTGATAGAACTCTTTAACATAATCTCAATCAGTTAACACACTGAAACCAGACCTGGATCTAGTCCCCCACCCGCAAAATTGGCTGCGAAGTGACCTATTCTCAATATAGTTGCACACAACTATTTTGACATAGTAATAATATTTTTTTTTAAATTTAGACCCGAAATGCACCAGAGACCACCATTTTATATCTATATTTCAAAATTTTCATGGGGGAGAACCCACCCCCCCATAAAATGTTGGAAGTACCCCTCCAGTACCTAAACAAGAGCTGTCACTAATGGTGACAAATACCTCCCCATCGTCTTGACCTTTGACCTGGTGACCCCAAAGTGAGTAAGGGTCATGAACTCATTAAGTACTATCAGCATGTGCAGTGTGAAGGTCCTGGGTGCAGTGCTTTGTGAGTAAAGTGCCTTCATGCAAAAAGTTTCATGAAAATTCTTCAAGGGGTTTAGGAGATACAGAGCTCAAACCTTTGACCTTGAGTTGACATGGCTGACTCAAGAGTTCTCGGTGCAGTGATCATTTCACCCAAGTTTGATGAAAATCCTTTAAGGGGTTTAGAAGATACAGAGTGGACACAAAATGGAAGGCTCAAACCTTTCACCCTAAGTTGTGACCCTGACCTTGACCTGGCATGGCTGACTCATAAGTTCTGCACATCATTTTGATGAGGTGATTATTTGACCAAAGTTTTATAAAATTCCTTCAAGGGGTTTAAGATAAACAGCAGACACGAAATGAAAGGCTAAAACCTTTGACCTTGAGTAATGACCTTGACCTTGAGCCAGCATGGCTGATTCATGAGTTCTGCACATCGCCTTGATTAGGTGATCATTTGACCCAAGTTTCATATGAAACCTTCTAGGGAATTAGGAGATAAAGAGCAGACACGAAATGAAAGGCTAAAACATTTGACCTTGACCTTGAGCCAGCAGGGCTGACTCATAAGTTCTGCACATTGCCTTGATGAGGTGATCATTTGAACCAAGTTTGATGAAAATCCTTCAAGGGGTTTTGGAGATATAGAGCAGACACAAAATGGAAAGCTCAAACATTTCAACCTTAAATGTGACCTTGACCTTGAGCGGGCATGGCTGACTCATGGGTTCTGCATATCGTCTTGATGAGGTGATCATTTGACCAAAGTTTTATAAAATTCCTTCAAGGGGTTTAGGAGATATAGAGTGGACACAAAATAAAATGCTCAAACCTTTCACCCTAAGTTGTGATCTTGACCTTGAGCTGACATGGCTGACTCATGGGTTCTGCACATCGTCTTGATGAGGTGATCCTTTGACCCAAGTTTTATGAAATTCCTTCAAGGGGTTTTGGAGATATAGAGAGGACACAAAATGGAAGGCTCAAACCTTTGACCCTGAGTTGTGACCTTGACCTTGAGCTGACAAGGCTGACTCATGGGTTCTGCACATCGTCTTGATGAGGTGAACATTTGACCCAAGTTTCATAAAAATCCTTCAAGGGGTTTAGGAGATATGGAGCGGACACAAGTGTTACAGACAGACGGACGGAAGGAAAGGAAAGGACGAACGGAAGGAAACCATTCCTATAAAAACATGAGAGGAGTACCCGTCCAATACCCCAAAATTTAGACCTAAAATGCAATATACACCAAAAATTCATACCTATTTATAAATAACTTTCAGGGAGAGACCTTTCTCCCACCACCCCAATAAGCAATAAGGAGACCCCCTCCCATTCCTAGCCCCTCTCTGCAGTATGCACCTCGCTGGTGATGCCTCTTTTCATCCCAGGGGCATAATTTGAACAATTTTGGTACAGAACCACATGGCAATGCAGCATACTAAATATCAAAAGCCTAGGCCTTGCAGTTTCAGGAAAGAAGATTTTAAAAGTTTTTTGCTATATATAAGTCTATGTAAAACTTCGGACCCCCGGGATGGGCCTCTTTTCAACCCAGGGGCACAATTTTAACAATTTGGGACACCTGAGGTGGGCTTCTTTTCAGCCCAGGGGCACAATTTGAACAATCTTCATAGAGGACCATTAGATGATGTCACATGCCAAATATCAAGGGTAGAGTATGTCTTGCGGTTTTAAACAAGAAGATCTTTTAAGTTTTTCCTTTTGGTTGGGAGTTCTGCATAAAATTCAATTCTTTGAACAATTCTGAAAGGGGACCACCCAAGGATCATTCCTGTGAAGTTTGATGTAATTTTATCCAGTGGTTTTCAAGAAGTTTTTTTAGAGAATGTTGACAGACGCATGACACACGACAGACATTGAGCAGGCACCAAAGCTCACCATGAGCCTGTGGCTCAAGTGAGCTAAAAATGCTGACACATGGCAAAATTCACATGAGTAAAATCAGGCATGCAATTTCATACAAAATTTTTAAAGTTTCCAATATATTGGGAAAAGTGACAATGACCCCTGGCGGCCTAGTTTTTTGACAAAGTGGAATAATTAGAAGAACTTTAGTATAGCGTTTTCTTAAGACCATTAAAATTTTGTGTGAAATGTGTCAAGCAAGTAAGTAGAGGGCCACCAAACTGACAATTCTTTGAAATTATTTCCAAATCAGACCAGCAGTTTTTTTTACTGTTTTTCTTTTGGGTTGCCATGGCAACTAGAAATCTGCATGAATGGCCTAGTTATGAAGGAATCTGACAGAGGACATCCAAACATTGCTGTAAAGTTTGGTTAAAATTGGGAGGGTGGTTCAGAAGGAGATGTTCCTTAAAGAAATTGTGAACAGAAGAAAGATGGATGGATGACAAACAACCAGTGTCCAAAAAGCTCACAATGAGCATAAAGTGCTCATGGTGTGTTAAACAAGATGAACATTCAGACCAACTTTCATTCAGATCCCATGAAAAATATGACCTCTAAAGTGGTCAAAAGGTTTTTCTATTATTTGACCTACTGACCTAGTTTTTGACCGCATGTGACCCAGTTTCGAACTTGACCTAGATATTATCAAGATGAACCTCTTGACCAATTTTCATGCAGATCCCATGAAAAATATGACCTCTAGAGAGCTCTCAAGGTTTTTCTATTATTTGACCTACTGACCTAGTTTTACACCGGACGTGACCCAGTTTCGAAAATGACCTAGATATCATCAAGATGAACATTCTGACCAATTTTCATGCAGATCCCATGAAAAATATGACCTCTAGAGAGGTCACAAGGATTTTATTTTATCTGACCAACTGACCTAGTTTTTTAAGGCAGTTGACCCAGTTTCAAACTTGACCTAGATATCATCAAGATAAACATTCTGATCAATTTTCATGCAGATCCAATGAAAAATATGGCCTCTACAGAGGTCACTAGGTTTTTCTATTATTTGACCTACTGACCTAGTTTTGGAACGGACATGACCCAGTTTCAAACTTGACCTAGATATCATCAAGATGAACATTCTTACCAATTTTCATGCAGATCACATCAAAAATATGACCTCTAGAGAGGTCACAAGGATTTTCTATTATTTGACCTTCTGACCTAGTTTTTGACCTCAGTTGACCCAGTTTCGAATCTGACCTAGATATTATCAAGGTGAACATTCTCATCAATTTTCATGAAGATCCATTGAAAAATATGGCCTCTAGAGAAGTCACAAGGTTTTTCTATTTTTAGACCTACTGACCTAGTTTTTGACCACATGTGACCCAGTTTCAAACTTAACCTAGATATCATCAAGGTGAACATTCTGACCAACCTTCATAAAGATCCCATGAAAAATGTGACCTCTAGAGTAGTCACAAGCAAAAGTTTACGCACACACACACGGACGTTGTGCGATCACAAAAGCTCACCTTGTCACTACGTGACAGGTGAGCTAAAAATTGTATCCTTTTGGACGTTTTATTTTTATTTATTTGGTTGACTGCCCAAAATTGGTATTTTTATTTTTATTTGTCCCCCCCCCCCCCCCCCCCCCCCCCCCGACCCAATTTTTTTTTAAAATCTCCCGTAAACAAGAAAATAAAAAAAAAACAAGAGGACCATGATGGTCCTGAATCGCTCACCTGTCCCCACATGACCAAGTTTTAAACCGAGTATGATGTCGTTTTTTTCTATTATTTGACATTGTGACCTAGTTTTTGAGCTCATGTGACCCAGTGTTGAATCTGACCTAGATATCATCAAGATAAAAATTCTAACCAATTTTCATGAAGATCCACTGAAAAATATGGCCTCTAGAGAGGTCACAAGATTTTTAATTATTTGACCTACTGACCTAGTTATTGAAGGCACGTGACCCAGTTTTGAAACTGACCTAGATATCATCAAGGTGAACATTCTGACCAATTTTCATGAAGATCCATTCAAAAGTATGGCCTCTAGAGAGGTCACAAGGTTTTTATATTTTTAGACCTACTGACCTAGTTTTTGACTGCAGTTGACCCAGTTTCAAACCTGATCTAGATATCATCAAGAAGAACATTCAGACCAATTTTCATATAGATCCCTTGAAAAATATGGCCTCTAGAGAGGTCACAAGGCTTTTTTGTTATTTGACCTACTGAACTAGTCGTAAACACGTGACCAAGTTTCGAACAAGACCTAGATATCATCAAGGTGAACATTCTGACTTATTTTCATGAAGATCCATTGAAAAGTATGGCCTCTAGAGAGGTCACAAGGTTTTTCTATTTTTAGACCTACTGACCTAGTTTTTGACCGCAGTTGAACCAGTTTTGAACCTGACCTAGATATCATCAAGATAAAAATTCTGACCAATTTTCATACAGATCCCATGAAAAATATGGCCTCTTGAGTGATCACAAGGTTTTTTTGTTATTTGATCTACTGACCTAGTTATTGATGGCATGTGACCCAGTTTCGAACTTGATCTAGATATCATCAAGGTGAACATTCTGACCAATTTTCATGAAGATCCATTCACAAGTATGGCCTCTAGAGAGGTCACAAGGTTTTTCTATTTTTAGATCTACTGACCTAGTTTTTAACCACAGTTGACCCAGTTTCGAACTTGACCTAGATATCATCAAGATGAACATTCTGACCAACTTTCATACAGATCCCATGAAAAATATGGCCTCTAGAGAGGTCACAAGTTTTTTTTTATTATTTGACCTACTGACCTAGTTTTTGATGGCACGTGACCCAGTTTCAAATATGACCTAGATATCATCAAGGTGAACATTCTGAATAACTTTCATGAAGATCCATTGAAAAGTATGGCCTCTAGAGAGGTCACAAGGTTTTTCTATTTTTAGACCTAATGATCTAGTTTTTGATTGCAGTTGACCCAGTTTCGAACTTGACCTAGATATCATCAAGATAAACATTCTGACCAACATTCATAAAGATCCCATGAAAAATGTGACCTCTAGAGTGGTCACAAGCAAAAGTTTACGCACGCACGGACGGACGACGGACGCTGCGTGATCACAAAAGCTCACCTTGTCACTTTGTGACAGGTGAGCTAAAAATGCTGGCCTAACAGGGTAAACATGTCTGACCTAGTGGAAACAAATATTCTGACCAATTTTTATTTCGGGATGATTGGAGCAAAAAAGTAGCCTCTACACAGTGTATAGACTCTCTGTACGCCCAACCGGAAGTCGCCAATAACTAGGCGTTCAGAAATCAAAACACACATTTTTGCTGTCGCGGATGGCTTAGATTTTCATTGTTTATTTCGTTAATATCGCATGAAGTAAGTGTATTTTTTATGTACATATTGTTTAAGAGCTACTGTTTACGTAGATACCAAACACGCCTATTAAAACTCCTAATATACTTCATTTCAAGTCAAATCACGTGTGGGTTTTTGTTCGATTTTGTAACAAAACTATCAATTCTTTGAAATACATGTATATTGAGCTTTTGCAAAGAACTGAAACCTTTGCTACTTCGTAGATAAATATCTTACGCATCGATAGATACTAGCATGGCTCTATGGTAACGAATGTGTTTTTAGGAAAATGTGTTTTTCTGCGACATATATGCCCATTACACTGTCCCACTAGTCGACACCATACTGGCCCACTAACCATTATTTCTAAAATCCAAACTGAACGCTTATTCGAAAAACTGTCACCTATTCAAAACTTCTTTTCATTCATATATTTCCATAATTTGACTTTGTTTTATGACAACCGACAGTTAAAAAGTAATAGTTATAATTTCTTACGTTTTCGTAACAGTCACGGACCAGTTTATATGTTATTACTGCAGTTTCGAATCTACTTTTCGTAAAGGTTAGTGTTTATTAGTAAGTAATTATCAAATTATTTAGTCTAGCACAGCCCCCTTACAGAAGAAAATGGCCTGCCGCGTACTCTTGCTGTGTACATACAGCGTATTTGACGCGTACATGATGTGTACTGAAATCAAGGGCTTTAAATAGTACGCATGATATACACCGCACATACACAGATTGTAGTACTTTTGACAAGCAAATGAGCTCTGCCGCGTACTACTTGCTGTGTACCTGCTGTGGACTACATAGTACACAGGATGTACGCTGGAGGAATCTAGTAGACGGAGAAATAGTACGCAGCATGTATGCGGCACATACACTTTTCACATGCAAATGAGCCTGCGGTGTACTACCCCTGCGGGGTATATGCTGTGTACTCCTGCGGCGTACATGCTGTGTACTCCTGCGGCGTACATGCTGTGTACTCCTGCGGCGTACATGCTGTGTACTCCTGTGGCGTACACGCTATGTACTCTTGTGGCAAAATTGCTGTGTACAGGTTTTACTGTGCATGTGCAGCCTTTTCTAAATCAAACAAAATTCAGAATTTGACAAAAATTCCTGTTCCACTCAATAACTTATTCAGGGGGCATTTTTCATCTACTGTGACATTTCTTGTTGTTTGTTTGTTTTTACAGAAATTAAACAATAGAATGTGTGATTATATGTATAAATGTTAACATTAGGCCACACCAAACTGATAAGTTGTTCATCAGATTTTTTTCTGAAAAAATTGAGGCAGCGAGCGAAAAAATAATTTAAATATTTTTTTAGGTTTTTGAGAAAATCAGGAGAGAGCAAAGAGCGAAGAAATATATTTGTCTTCATTTGGCTCCCGACTGACTAATAAAAACCTTTAAATAGAATGTTAGCCTTTAAATTAAAAAGTACGCCCCCAGGGATTGAGAAAATCTAACCTGCAGACACACAACAAAGCGAACTCGTGAAAAAAGTAATAGCATTGTCATACAGTACACTGTAATCAACTAATGCATGCTTTTGAAAATGCTGTTAGAAAATATGTAATAAACAACAATGCATAACCTTACACCATACTTATCACATACATATGTGACTTGAATATTTACTGCTATGAAAATGTAGCATTCTTAGCTGACTTTACGAAGTTTTTGATACATCAAATATCTATGTGAGTGTTACTAGATCTATTAAAGCTTCTGATCTAAGTTATTTACTGTCAAAGTCTACACCAGGAGAAACAATACTCTTAAGTCTGAATCTAGACAGAGTTACGCTCCTTATTAACATAGAATATTTTTAATTAAGTTTTATATAATGGCCAATAGCTCTGTACTTTCAAAACTTCTGACAATTATGCCCATTTTACTGGCAAAGCTCTGATTCAGAAAAGTCGAGCAGGATGTCTTATGTACAGCTCTTTTTCTTACTTTAAACTAACATAACATATTAAATTTGTTCAAACAAAGTCTCAATTAAAGTCTGAAATGGAGAGTTACAGGGTTCCCACAAAGCAGAGAATATAAAATTCCCTGACTTTTCACTGACTTTTCCCTGACCAAAGTCCAATTTTCCCTGACCAAAACGCTCCGTGTTCACAGAAGTTAAGCTGGTCATAGATTTATAAATATTCACCTCAATCCTCCGTATCAGCTATATTTTATCACCTTTCTTGTTATAATGATAAAAATGGTGTAAATAAAGTTTGTTCCAGTTAAACAAACCCTGTATTATTTTAGTGAGATGTAACAGGCAATAAGAAAGGTCCATATTTTTCACTGAAAGACTACTTATGACCATGTTTGGGTTTTACTACTGGATAAGTTCAAACGACTGTATGACATTCTATGAAAAATTGCCCTTATTCATACACGATTTTTATAGAAAACAGCATTTTTTCACTAAAATGGTAGGTCCCTTCCAGACTTGATAAAACAGTCATGTATGCTGCAATATATTTAGAAGTTATTTGTTTTGTTTTATATTACTGTAGTTCAGTTAGCATTGTAAAAATAATAATATAAGATCAGACATGAAGTCAATTAGACATGCCAATTTACTTTCGAAAGTTAAAAATTTCTGAACTTGGTGCATAGAATAAATAATATTTTCACCAAAAATAAAACCTGAAATTAACTAAACTGCTACAACTGCAATATGTAAACATATCATTATTTAATATGATTAACAAGAGCACCGTCTTTCGGGTGCAGACACTAATCTGATTTTTTTGTCTGTATATATTAGAAATATTGTCCTACCAATGATTTTCTATATTGTCTTACCATGATTTTCTAAGTCCAAAAGGGGCCATAATTCTTTCAAAAAGCAATGTAGAGTTATGGTACTTGCTGTGCAGAGTCAGCTTTTAATGGTGAATAATGCTCCAAGTTTTAAAGCAATAGCTTTAAGGAGAAAAGCTGACCTTAACAAAAAAACATAACCAAGAAATCTGATATTTTTTAAGTCCAAAAGAGGCCATAATTCTTGCAAAAAGCAGGTTGGAGTTATGTTTCTTGCTGTACAGAGTCAGACTATTGATGGTGAACAAGTGTTGCAAGTTCTAACACAATAGCTTTGACTGTTTAGGAGAAAAGCTGATCTAATCATAAAACTTAACCAGGCAACGCTGACGCCAAAGCTGATGCCGATCAAGTGATGACAATAACTTATCTGTTTCTCTCTCAAAAAATCAGATGAGCTAAAAATTGTAATGCCGAGTTACTATTCCAACTGGAATGAACTTTCCTCAGCATTCCTTAGTAAAATTTCCATGTAAGCATAACTGACAGAAAAGAACAGTATCTGTTCAATGGCTTTTATGTCAGTACATTTTACGATAAAGTAACATTTTCACCTATGCAGGACTACACATTTCATATAGCAATTGTAAAACATGACACAGTTCAAAGCAAACAGAAGGGATTATGCTTGCTTAACAAAATGATGTTCTACAGTCTTAATTTTTCTGTTAAAATTCTACACTAGTTTTGTTAAACAGACTTAATGATAGAAAGACTGTAAATTTTGGATATGAAATACAGAATAATTTATAGTGCTAACTAAAATATTTGCAAAAGTGCTAGGTTTAAACTGAAATTTAAGAAACTGCCATAGCCTTTTATTACATTCTTTCTGCTTTTCACAGATTGATCTCGACCTCTAATTCCAAATTTCCCTGACTTTTCCTTGACTTTTGCCCAATTTCCAAATTTCCCTGACCAATTACAAAATACCCTGACTTTGCCCTGACCTTGAAAAAAATATGTTTTTCCCTGACCGTGGGAACCCTGTTAACGTGCATTAACATTAGTCTACTAAATGATTGGAAAATTTGAAAATCGAAAATTGGCGGCGCGCGGAAATATACTAGAAATATATGAGTGTCAAAGTTAGATTTAAAAAAAAAAATCTATACTTTGAATTTTATGATTTATAACCATATTGTTATTAAAGACCATTAATTTGTGGTGATAACAAAAATGCAGGTATATACAAAACATAGATAATTCTATATTTCTGCCCACCGCCATTGTTGTTGTTGTCTTGAAGTTTCCTCCGTTGACTTGTCGGAGCACCCAAGAACCTCTCTTGGTAAGTATCGAAGGCGGGTAGTAATCCTTTCCAGAAAATTAAGATGAACCCTGAGCCGAAGACCACCACAGAATAATATATCCAATCCAAGAATGAAAACACTTTTTATCCAGGAATTACCTTATGGTTGCTTTTAACCTTATTTTATTAAATCTTGGTACATTAGCAACTTCTAACTAATTTCAAGTTAAGATGAAATTCACTATATTTCATAGATACTTTAAGACTTTTAGTATATTACAATGATATTAATATTTTAGTGTATACGGTAGATATACATGATTCACTATTATTCATAAGTGCCTTACTATAGTATATTTCACTGATATTAAAATTTTATAATATGCACTGAGCATATACACATGTGCCTCCCAAAGTTTATTCTCTGTTATCATCTGTATGTAGGCTATATGGGACCTATTTACACGGGTATTTAACTGTCCAATACACATATTAGTTTATTACATAACTCACTCAAGCAATTTTGATCTTAGAACATGTAGATCAAATAGGAATTTTCTCGAATATAGTTCTAAATACTCTATGCTAGTCTTTGACTGGTATTACTTTTTGAAAATCTGGCTGAGGGCAATCTAATACCATTTGTGTTATACTAACCCAAAACGGCCGATCGATAGCACGAAATATAATTTAGTGAAATTAAGTGAAATGAGTAAGTTTACAATGTCATTTATGCATGTCCTAACATAAATTTGATGCCTCTTAAATACTTCCGTAATCCTAGCCTACTCTCATAGGGTTGTCTAGGAACATGGAACTCCCGTAATCCTAGAACCAGAGGCTAGGATTACGGTACCATAATCGTAGCCACTGCCAAACAGAAAACAGATAAGTGACATGCATCAATAAGTATTTACCCTTACCAAAATAATGTAGATTGATATTATCAAATAAATTAGTATGCTTTTCTTCATCCACTTTTCAATGAAATAAATCGGTTTGTGTAGCATGTAATTTGGTAAACATTTGAAGAAAATGGCGTAACTGCATCAAGGGGAAACAACTTTAATGCTACTAAGTATAAGTGTTATGATTTATTATAGACGATGTGTGCGTAGTATGTATTTATTTTGATTAAAATCCATCTGAGAACAATCTAGGACTGGAATTATATAAGCATTTATACACTTACGTCAGTAAAAAGTAAGCGCACCAAAAAATTTTTGGACTGATTTTTAGGCTGGCGAAATTTATTCGCCAGACTATTATAACCATAAATCGAAATTCTGCAAAGTTCAACAGAAGTTCAAAGGTGCTGAGACTGACAACACAAAACCATTTCATGCGCAATTCAAACAGTTCGCCACGTTTATCAGTTTTGCCACAGAGTTGTATAAAGGTTGTTAAACTTACCTGTTTCAGTAAATCTATTTGCTTTAACATGTTATATTAATGTTTTATTTTTCTAACGGTAAATACTAGAAAGATAATATTAGAAAATATTACATAATGATGGTAAATTAATTCGCCCCTATGAATGAAATGTCTGTATGAATGGAACTTTTTCATAACTCAACACTCTTGACCGTTTCGTTATAGATTATGACCCCGGTCTGTAAATAGCTAATTAAACAAACGCTGGTTCCGAGAAATATTGTCGATTTGAGTTATACTGCGCATTATTCGACGACCTGACATAACATGGAAAATGAGAAATATGAAATATCAAATATCAATTAAAATGAACTTATAGTGTACGAGTTATGTCAGGTCTTATATTTAGGGCTAAAGTTGTAAGAATCTATTCTTTCAGATCATTTGCTATAGGTACTAAGGGACGTAATCGCTGTGTGGAATTGCCACAGTAACGTGAGAAGAAACAAATGACCACTTTCTACTAGTTGTATGTCTAAAGAGTGACCATGCTATATATTCTTTTTTTCTTTCTTTCTTTTTTTCTTTTTTGCTATTTCTATACTAAATTCATTTTAGAAACATTCTTGCGAATGCTGAAAGAAATATTGCAAAAAGTGCCGTGTCACCATTTTGTTTAAAGGGCGTAGATGTAAGCGATTTTTGTTTAAACACACGTTTTCAGCTGTATTTCAGGTTATTTTAAGATAGTGGACTCGTAACGGTAATGTTTAACAAATGCATTAATTGATACAGTCTTGAAGTTAACACTGTTTCACACTGTGTTGCATCTTTAAACGACTTTTACTGTGTCGTATGTTGTTTGATTGTTTTTTTTATTTGTAAATCTTTTATAAATTATGTTTTTTCCTCCAGCTGAAACAGAGACACGTTTCAGAGTGATAGGCATTGCGCAAAACGATCGCAGAGAAGTCATTTTACCTCATATTTTTCTAAATGAACCTCAAAGTATTGCATAACAATTATAAAACACAAAATAAAGTTGTCGATAACAATTTTTCTTGGGAGCCTCGAGTAAGAGAATTTAATCGGACAGAAATTAAGCTCCAACTCTTAAGAATTATAGCTCTCTGCATTCAAAAAGAACCATAGGGCAGAAGTAGGACTGTGACCTACATTTCTTCCAAACTTTGTAAACTAAAGAATAAATGCAAAATCAAGAACTTATGCAAAATGTAACAAAGTATTTTCAAAGATGTCTAAACATTCACCCTTCAGGTTAAATTCAATTTAAACAGCAAGAAATGGCTAATCAAATGAAAAATGTCCGCTTTTGTACGACAAATCAATGATAATAAGTATTGTAAAAAACAGTTTTTCTTACTAGAAAGAAGAAATTTAATGAACAAAGATTGGTCCTAGTGGGGCTTGAACCTACGCCTTCCTGAAAAATGAATACTTTTCAAAAAGGGAGGTACACTATTACGGGTCCGGCAATTTTCCTAATTATCGTATTAGGGAAGGAACAGGACTAGACCATAATCATTAACAGTCCGGTTTATAGTGGTATTCCCTCATACCGACAAGAAAATCACCCCATCTGATCAGTGTTCATACATTCATAAATGTGTTTGTGTATGTGTGTGGGTGGGGAGGGGGTTGCATATCGAAGTATAGATGTTGTGTTTGCTACCTTTATACTTTATCTGATATTATGTCCCTCAATATTTATTATTGCTTCTTTATAAACATATATAAACGGTTATGGCACGCCAATTGCCCAGTTATAACGTGAACCCAGATTCATGATCGAATCAAAGTACTGAAAGTACAGCAAGGCTGGCTACCACAAACCACTGAATGAAAATTGTGCGGGAAAGATGTTTGCAAAATCTTAGATATTATGGGTTTTCTATATCAAACTAAGGCGAGCATAGAGCACTGCTGTGATGAACCATCTTGATTAACTTGTGCATCAAAGTAAAAGTTCAATCCAGAAACCTAGTTTATCGGACGTAAACATGGGTTCAAGAGAGTAAACTATCGTTTACGCCCATTATCCTGTGTGTTCGCTCGAAAATTTATGTTAGTATTCGATAACCCTAGTTTTTCCACCAAGAATGTAATTATTTGATAATTTGATTGCCGAGAACCATTGTTTACGGATGTGAACCTATGTTTACGGCCATGAACTTGGGTTTATGATCGTGAACCATAGTTTACGAACTTGAACCTAGGTTTACGTTCGAAAAACTTGGGTTCTCGAACAAAACTATGATTTTTGGTCATTATCCTACGTTCACCAGCATAAACCTATGTTTACGGTTGTAAACCCATGTTCACAGTTGTAAACGTAAGTTCTCGATCGTTAACATATGTTCACGTTCGTAAACTATGGTTTACACTCGTGAACCCTGGTTTACTCCCGTAAACATAGGTCAACGCTCGTGAATTTAGAATAACGGCCAAAATTCAAAAGTCAGTTGAAAAACCTAGTTGAAACATGGGTTCATGGGCGTGTTTTCGCTCGAAAATATGGGTATGTGTTAGAAAAACCTGGTTTTACATTCGAAAACCCTAGTTTATCTATTGTTAATCCTAGTTTTTCGACCGTGAACCTCGGTTCACGTTATTATTGAACAATTGGCGTGCCATAACCGTTTATATATGTTTCTAAAGAAGCAATAATAAACATTGAGGGACATTATATCAGATAAAATATAAAGGTAACAAACTCCGCATCTATATTTCAATATGCAATCCCAACCACACACACACACACATCATGTATGAATGTATGAACACTCAGATCTGATGCGGCGATTTTCTTGTCGGTATGAGGGAACTTTTGGGCTCGAACCCGGCTATAAACCAGACTGTTAAAGATTATTGTTTAGTCACGTTCCTTCCCTATACGATGTTTAGGAAAATTGACGTACCCGTAATAATGTACCAGTGTTTTGTGGTAGCCAGCCTTTCTGTACTTTCAGTACTTTGACTTCCAATGGGGCGAGCGCAATTAGCCAAAAACATTCTGAAAATATACGAGCGGCAAATCCGATGAACAACTTTTTAATTTGGTGAGGCTTTAATGAGTTAACATTATGAGCATTAAAGCCTTTATAAAACATGATAGAATTGTGTTTTGCTTAAGAGTATTCATATAACAGTGATGAGAGCTATTAATTCTTCTCATTCGGGCACTGTTGAGGCATTATCTTGGTAATTATTTCATGTATTACAAAATGTAATGCAACGAAGTTCAAATAAGGCTTTTTATCCAAGTTAGAAAGCTCCAGGATTAATTCAAAATGAAAAAGAATATATTTTTACACTGCAGCTCGCTATCACTTAGATGTAAGCTTCACAAATGAACATTGCAAATAGTTTGGCAAATTTTCATTGTTCAAAATAATCTGAACTATTCTATGTTATTAAGATAAAAGTTACTCGGAAATCAAGTTCTTCACTCAGCTTCCAAAAAAACAAGAGCTGTCTCCATAGGATGACACATGCCCCCAATGGCACTTTGAATGAATAGTTATGGCCGATGTTAGAGTTTAGGACCTTTGACCTACGGACCTGGGTCTTGTGCGCGACACGTCATCTTACTGTGGTACACATTCATGCCCAATAATTTTAAAATCCATGCATGAATGACAAAGATATGGACCGGACAGGCCCATCAATGCACTATCGTGAAATGACCTTTAATGTCTAAGTGTGACCTTGACCTTTGAGCTACAGACCTGGGTCTTGCGCACGACACGTCGTCTTACTGTGGTACACATTCATGCCAAGTTATTTGAAAATCCATCCATGGATGACAAAGATATGGACCGGACACGAATGCACTATCATGAAAAATGACCTTTAACGTCTAAATGTGACCTTGACCTTTGAGCTACAGACCTGGGTCTTGCGCGCGACATGTCGTCTTACTGAGGTACACATTCATGCCAAGTTATTTGAAAATCCATTCATCGATGACAAAGATATGGACCGGACACGAAAATTGCGGACAGACCGACAGACTGACAGACCGACAGACGGTTCAAAAACTATATGCCTCCCTTCGGGGGCATAAAAATGTACAAATCCTTCCTGCATGAAGTGTACTTTAGACTTTTACCTAAAAAAAATCAAAATATAAACACCAAAAGAAAATGAACAAGTCCCTCCCGCGTACATGAAGTTTACTTCAGACTTTAACTTATAAAAAAACTAAGTATAAATGCCAAAAGAAATTGTACAAGTCTTTCCCGCGTATATGAAGTGTACTGCACAAATTTCAAAGTATCTGCAGTGTACTATTTTCTTGTACAAGTCCCTCCTGCATACATGCAGTGTACTCCTTAAATTTTCAGAGTATGCGTTGCGTACTTGAAGTGTAATAGTGACCTCCTGCATACATGCTGTGTACTCTTCGAAATAGTATGTGGCATGTATGCGGCATGCGGTGTATGTAAAATGTACTCCTCTGGCGTACTACTGTGTTCGCGGCATATACACAGCAAATACGCAGCATGTACGCCACAGAGGCTTGCTTCTGTAAGGGGGCTCAGCCGCAGTAAATGCTTACTAATAAACTCTAACCTGCATAGTGTTTGAAATTACTTATTGTAATACATGTAATCACTAGATTCTTTACACTAACGCATCATTCATATAATCGTTACGTGGCACAACTCAGTATTTGAACCATTTCCAGCATCTCAGAGACTTGTCTGGACTTTATGACGGGGACTTTATCATCATTCACAGAAGAAACAGCTGCCGTCGGCGCGGTTATTTTTAATTTCTGTTTATTTTAATATCCGGCTCCAAATAACCACTGATATCAGACAAAATCAAGCAGATCGAAGCTAGTATCCAATTCTTTTTCGTTTGTATTAAAAATTATTGCAGTAAACGCTACAGAATAAGCGGAAAATGACTTGGCTCCTAACTTTTACATCAGTTGTTCTACAGCAATTTATGTTTTGATCTTTTTAACAATCATTAAGCTACCGATTTCAGTTGTAATTGTGGATATCATACTGAAGATTGTTAGCATTATCTTTTTCAGTGTCCTAACTTTATAAATCAAAGAATAGTTATGTTCCAGTCAACCAAGGAGTCCAAGGACTATCACCCTTTATGTACAGATACATTACTTTTTGGAAACCCTTCTTTAAACGATAATATTAATATTTTCAGAAGTGTTCAAAAATTTATTAAAGATACAAAACAAGAATTGAAATACTACCAACTTTTGTGTCCAAATTCATCTAGATTTAGTTTTGCAACAACAAAACCAACAATAAAAATATACAAAGCAAAAACTAAAATATTAGTATCAAGCGAAATATAAAAATTATGTTGTACTTGATCTAACTAGACTTCCTCTTACTATTCTTTCTTCCCTCTTTCTTTCTTCTTTTAAGTTCATTTATATAAAATATTGCATAGCTTTTTCCATACACAATTTGTAGCCAAATCTCATGTAAGTGATTTGTGTTAAGGTATTGGACCCCTAAAAGTAATGTTTATAAAATGGCATTTGCTTGGTATATTCTTAAAGTTGACCATGTTTTACACTGTGTTGCAAATTTTAAACAACTTTTACCGTGCCGTTTTTTGTAAATTTTGTATAATGTATGGTATTTCCTCATGCTCAAGAAGAGACAAAATTCAATGTGATGGCCACTATCTAAAACGTCTGCAGAGAATTCATTACAGCATTAATTTTGATAAAAGAAACATCAAACTATTGTTAAACAATTATAAAACACAAAATAAAACTGTAAAAATAATTTTTTTCTAGGGTGCTTCAAGTAAACAGATTTAATGAGACAGAATTCTAACTCCAACATTGAAAAATTAAGGTCGAATCCTGTGGGTCTGTTTTGAATTTTGCTCACTTCATTCAAAAACAAGAGGACCATGATGGTCCTGAATCGCTCACCTCTTCCCACATGACCCAGTTTTGAGTATGACGTCGTTTTTTCTATTATTTGACATATTGACCTAGTTTTTGAGCTCATGTGACCCAGTTTTGAACTTGACCTAGATATTATCAAGATAAAAATTCTGACCAATTTTCATGAAGATCCATTGAAAAATATGGTCTCTAAAGAGGTCACAAGGTTTTTCTATTATTTGACCTATTGACCTAGTTTTCGAAGGTACGTGACCCTGTTTTGAATTTTAACTAGATATCATCAAGGTGAACATTCTCACTAATTTTCATGAAGATCTCATGAAAAATATGGCCTCTAGAGAGGTCACAAGGTTTTTCTATTTTTATACCTACTGGCCTAGTTTTTGATTGCACGTGACCCAGTTTCGAAACTGATCTAGATATCATCAAGGTGAACATTCAGATCAATTTTCATGAAGATCCATTGAAAAATATGGCCTCTAGAGAGGTCAAAAGATTTTAATAATTTTAGATCTACTGACCTAGTTTTTGATCGCAGTTGACCCAGTTTCAAACTTGACCTAGATATCATCATGATGAACATTCAGACCAACTTTCATACAGATCCCATGAAAAGTATGGCCTCTAGAGAGGTCACAAGGTTTTTTTATTATTTGACCTACTGACCTAGTTTTTTAAGGCACGTGACCCAGTTTCAAACTTGACCTAGATATCACCAAGGTGATCATTCTGACCAATTTTTATGGAGATCCATTCACAAGTATGGCCTCTAGAGAGGTCACAAGGTTTTTCTATTTTTAGACCTACTGACCTAGTTTTTGACCGCACATGACCCTGTTTCAAACCTGACCTAGATATCATCAAGATGAACATTCAGACCAATTTTCATACAGATCCCATGAAAAATATGGCCTTTAGAGAGGTCACAATGTTTTTCTATTATTTGACCTACTGACCTAGTTTTTGACGGCACGTGACCTAGTTTCGAACTTGATCTAGATATCATCAAGATGAACATTCAGACCAACTTTCATACAGATCCCATGAAAAATATGGCCTCTAGAGAGGTCACAAGGTTTTTCTATTATTTGACCTACTGACCTAGTTTTTGATGGCACGTGACCCACTTTCGAACTTGACCTAGATATCATCTAGGTGAACATTCTCACTAATTTTCATGAAGATCTCATGAAATATATGGCCTCTAGAGAGGTCACAATCTTTTTCTATTTTTAGACCTACTGACCTAGTTTTTGACCGCACGTGACCCAGTTTCGAACCTAACCTAGATATCATTAAGATAAACATTCAGACCAACTTTCATACAGATCCCATGAAAAATATGGCCTTTAGAGAGGTCACAAGGTTTGTCTATTATTTGACCTACTGACCTAGTTTTTGATGGCACGTGACCCAGTTTCGAACTTGACCTAGATATCATCAAGGTGAACGTTCTGACCAATTTTCATGAAGATCTTGTGAAATATATGGCCTCTAGAGAGGTCACAAGGTTTTTCTATTTTTAGACCTACTGACCTAGTTTTTGATGGCACGTGACCCAGTTTCGAACTTGACCTAGATATCATCAAGGTGAACGTTCTGACCAATTTTCATGAAGATCTTTTGAAATATATGGCCTCTAGAGAGGTCACAAGGTTTTTCTATTTTTAGATCTACTGACCTAGTTTTTAATAGCACGTGACCCAGTTTCGAACTTGACCTAGATATCATCAACATGAATATTCTGACCAACTTTCATAAAGATCCCATGAAAAATGTGACCTCTAGAGTGGTCACAAGCAAAAGTTTACGGACGCACGCACGGACGAACGACGGACACCGCATGATCACAAAAGCTCACCTTGTCACTTTGTGACAGGTGAGCTAATAACCTTGAGGCAATAGTAAAACCTACCTGCATTTCTTCCAAAATGTGTAATCTAAAGAATGAAGGCAAAATAGAGAACTTTTACAGCACGTAACTCAGAATTTTTAAAGATGTGTAACTCTACCCCTCCTGATTCAGAGGTAAATTCACATTGAACAGCAAAAAATCGCTTATAAAATGAAAATTTTCCACTTTCGTACAATACATCCATAATTAGTCTTGAAAGAAGTAAAAACTTACTAGAAAAAAAGGAAACGTAGAAAAAAAAATTTGGTCCCAGTGGGGTTTGAACCTACGCCCCCCTGAAAATTGCAGTCAAAGTAGGTTTATGGTAGAAATTGAATACTCTTCAAAAAGGAGATACTCTATTACGGGTCCAATACCTTAAGGGGAGGGTATGTAATAATGTTGAGAGAACTTGTTACCAACCCTTTTGCATATATTATTGTTAAGTTTTGTATTTGAGATGTAGATATTATGTATATTGATATGCAATAAAATATGTTTAAACACAGTTATTCTACATGTATAAATAACCACCGTCTTGGAAGATAAATGAGCGGAGTCGTTTTGGACACTTTGATTGTACAAAGTTTTCATGTAGACAGCGTGTTTGTCTGTTTGCGGAGCTTAAATTCAAAAAATAATTTCAAGTACAACACTTTGAGTGACCTTCGCCTTAGGTATAATGGGCAGTCCCTGCATAAAAAGGCTTTGTTTGCACAATGTTTATGAGGTATAAGCAAGTTAAAAAAAAAAAGATGTGACAGAAAAAAAGGTTGCCGAAAAGCTTAACTTTAACCGAGGCTGGGGCTAGTAGAATAGCACCACTATTCCCTGAATAATCGAGCTAAAATACAAAGAAAAAAAAAACAAAAACAAAACAAAGTGTCCTGTCAAGCTTAGCGGAATAAATACATATTTTTCTCGTATGTTAATGGAAACTCGTATACAGATTCTATTTCTTGTCCAAGACAAGGACACCGTTGGTGAAACAGACCAATAAATACTGTTTCACTGTTGCAAGTAAAATACAATACAAAACTTATATTTATAAATTCAGTAAGTACAGTGTATAGAGCCTACAAGCCCAAACACTTCGTCATTTCTTTATTGAATAGGCATACAGTGTTTTGGGGAATAGTGGGACAGTTTATTATAAAGTTTTGCGGCTAGGCGGTCAATGCATAATTCAGATGCATGTTGAATTAAACAATATCTAAACTATTCAGGATTGTAAATTCATATTTGTATGTATAAACTCATTTGCATGGATTTATAATTTAACATTCAGAAGTGGTTCTGACACGTATTTCACTCGCAGTTCCTAAATAATGGGCATTTTTAGCCTGAATACATCGTCTTTTGCTTCGAGCTGCTGGGTTTTGAATGAAAATACGCTTTAATTTCATGCGTTAATGTCTATTTAACTGCAGTTTGTTGTAGAGACATTTATCATACATTGAAAAATATATACAACAAGAATATTTACTTCAAATAGCCACAGAAAAACAAAAAAATACTCACTACCGACAGCTTCCAAAAATTTGAAAAACGGAAGTGAACGCCTAGTTATTGGCGACTTCTGTTTGGGCGTACAGAGAGACTATACACTGTGCTCTAGAGTGTATACAAGCTTTTCCTTTGATTTGAACTAGTGACAGTTTTTTGCCCAACATGACCTTAGTTCGAAATCATCTAGACTTTATGATAAAACACATTTTGACCAAGTTTTATGAAGATAGAATAAAAAATGATGTGACCCCTAGTGTGTAAACAAGCTTTTTCTTTCATTTGCCTGGTAACCTAGTTTATAACCCCACATGACCCAGATATAAATTATTCCGAGATTTCATGCAGAGAAACATTCTGAAAAAGTTTCATGCACTTAAAATGAAAAATGCAGCTCCTATTGCATACACAAGGTTATCTAGCTTTTGACCCCAGAAAGGTCATCAAAACAAACATTGTAATGAAGATCCAGAGTAAAATGCAGTCCCCATTGCATAAACAAGATAACTTATATTCAAATTTGACCTAGATTTCATCAAGGCAGCCATTTTGACAAAATTTTACGAATATCCAGTGTAAAATGCAACCACTATTGTGTACACAAGGTTTTTCTTGTGTAGGTGACCTAGTTTTTTTGACCCCAGATGACCAATATTTGAACTTTACCTAGATTTCATCCAGATAAATATTCTGATAAAATTTCATGAAGATCTGGTGGCCTAGTGTCCTAGTTTAGACCCAAAATTACACATGTTAGAACATAGCCTTCAACATCTTATCAAGGCAATTATTCTGAATTAATTTCAAAAAGATCCAGTGTAAAATGCAGTCTCTATTGCATACACAAGGTTTTTCTTTCAGATGACGTATATTAGAACTTAATCTAGAATTCATCATGGCAATTATTCTGACCAAATTTTATGAAGATCAACTGAAAAATACAGCCTCTATGCAGACACAAAGTTTTTCTTTGATTTGACCTAGTGATCTAGTTTTTGAACCCAGATGACCCGTACATGAACCTGACACAGATTTTATCAAACTTATCATTCTGACTAAATTTTATGAATATCCAGTGTAAAATGCAGTCCCTATTGCGTACACAAGGTTTTGACCGGGTGACCTTGTTTTTCTACCTTAGATGACCCATATTAAAACTTGACCTAGACTTTATCTAAACAAACATCCTAATCAAATTTCATGAAGATCCGGTCTAAAATGCAGTCCCTACTGCATAAACATGGAGTTATTTGATTTGATCTAGTGACCTAGTTTTTGAACCCAGATAACCCACATTCAAACTTGACTTAAGATTTCACCAATGCAATCATTCTGACCAAATTTCATGGAGAACAAGAGGGCCCTCACCAGAGTTGATCTGGCCTACTGTCTTAGTTTTTAACCACACATGACCCATTTTCAAACTTGACCAAGAGATCACCTATGCAAATTCTGACCAAGTTTCATAAGGATTGGGTTACAACTTTGGCTTTACAAGATTTTCCTTTGATCTGACCTACTGACCTAGTATTTTACCCACATGACCCAGTTTCAAATCTGACCAATACATCATCAAGACAAACATTCTGACCAAGTTCCATAAAGATTCATTAACAAATATGGCCTCTAGACAATGTTGGGCTGTTAAGACTGCCTCTGGTTTTAACCTGGTAAAACCGCCCCGGTCAATACTCCCTGAAGTGGTCAATACCGGTTAATACTGGTCAATCGGTCAATACTGGTCGATTTGTCAATACTGACTGTTAAGATATTTTGCGTGTTTTTGAAAAATTTAAATAATGACAGTTAAGTTCATTTGGGGCTTGAATCGACCTGTATTGACCACTAATCCACTATACTTTTTAACAAAAATTTTATATTTTGCTTTATAATTTTTACATTACTGTTACAGCATTTCTAATCTGTGAATGTGCATAATGTAGAAGTGTTGAATAAACCAGTATTGACCACCCAAGAGTGACCAAAGTATTGAATAAACCAGTATTTACCGGTATTGACCAGTATCCACCGGTTTTAACCAGTATTGACCGCTGGCCCAGTCAATACTAATACTGACCGGCTTTTTGCCATCATTGCCTCTAGAGTGTTGTTAACAAGCTAAAACTAAGCAAAATATTCATCATGGTTCTTGTATCCTCCATCTAAATGTCCTCCAGTCACTGTGTGAAGATCCAACCATTTTTCTCCATTAATTAGAGTAATCCTTGAGATAAAAGGATAAACAATGGACACAACAGAGATATACATACACCATGACTTAAGGGGAAAAGTTTAGACAGTAGAATCATGTACTTACTCCTTGGTGCTATGATAGTAGAGTACGAGTGTCTTGAATGTCCAAGGGCTCGCTGTGTCCTTGGCTGTGACAATGCCAACAAATAACAATCTCTGTTTTCTGGATCTTCTGTTGGTTGCTGGGTTAGGCATTCTCTTTCCTTTTAAATATTGTAAAGTACATAACAAGAAGGTCATTGACTTTAAAGCGCTCACCTGTGTACAAGGCTTCAAGTGTGTTTGTAGAAGTACAGAGTTAGGCTATATTATACACATGTCACACACACTTTTGCACCTACAGCAATAATTTGAACAATAATGGTAGACATTACAAATCTGATATCACATGCCAAATATTAAGGCTCTAGCTATTATTGATTTAGAGAAGAAAAGTGACCATGTCCCCTGGCTGCCACGTTTTTTGACGAGTTGAAATAATTTGAACAATCTTGGTAGAAGGTCATACAAGGACCATTTGTGTAAAATTATTCTAAAATCAGATCAGCAGTTTCATACAAGATTTTTAAAGTTTCCATTTTAATATACATATAGGGAAAAGTGACCATGCCCTCTGGTGGCTATGTTTTTTTAAAAACCATAATAATTTGAACAATCTTGGTAGAGGGTCATACAATGACCATTTATGTAGAATCATTTTAAAATGGGGCAAGCAGTTTCACACTAGTAGACTTTTAAAAGTTTCCACTATATACATATAGGGAAAAGTGACCACGCCCTCTGCCTCTGGTGGCTATGTTTTTTGACAAATCAAAATCATTTGAACAACCTTAGAAGAGGGTCATACAAGGACCATTTGTGTAAAATTATTCTAAAATCGGGCATGCACTTTCACACAAGATGATTTTTGAAGTTTCCACTATACATATAGGGAAAAGTGACCTCCCCCTCTGGCGGCCATGTTTTTTTGATGAATCAAAATAATTTGAACAATCTTTGTAGAGAGTCACACAAGGATCATTTGTATAAAATTATTTAAAAATCAGGCATACATCTAGGGAAAAGTGACCACGACCTCTGGCGACCATGTTTTTTGACAAATCTGAATAACTTGAAAATCTTGGTAGAGGGTCAAATAAGGACCATTTGTATTGAATTATCCTAAAATCCAGTCAGTAGTTTCACACAAGATTTTTAGAAAGTTTCCACTATATACATCTAGGTAAAAGTGACCATGCTCCCTGGCAGCCATGTTTTTTGACGAATCAGTAAACTTTTAACAATATTGACAGAGGGTCACATAAGGACCATTTGTGTCAAAAATACTTTAAAATCGGACCAGTGGTTTAGGAGATGTCCTTTGAAGATTTTTTCATTTATAGCTCTGGTGGCCACTAGCCAAGCAGAACCATTTGAACAAGTTTGGTAGAGAACCACCAAAAGAACATCCAGGCCTAGTTTCATCAAAATCTATTCAGTGGTTTTGAAGGAGATGTCATTTAAACACAATTATTGATGACAGGTGGACAACTTGGCGGACCGCGAATGCACGCATGACAGACACTGGACACAGCATAATCACAATAGCTCACCATGATCACTTTGAGCTCAGGTGAGCTAATTGACAAATTTTGGCTCTTTCAGGAGTTAATCAGGGGTCATAACTCTGGAACCTGTGATTGGATCTTATGGATTCATTCTGGAATCCAAGATCTATTGTTGTTTCAGATATTTTGCAAGTTTGTATCAAATCAAACCATAAATGAAGTCTCTATATGACTGCAGAAACCAATTTAACAAATTTTAGCTCTTTAAGGGGCCACAAATCTGGAAACCATGATGGGCTCTGGATTTTGAAAGGAACAGAGATAGTATGCATGCAGTGCCAATACAAGTTGTTTGTAAGTTTGATTAAAATCTATTGCAAAATGTGGTCTTTGTCGTGTTCACTAGCCAAAATAGCACAGTTTGGCCCTTTAAGGGGCCATATAACTCTGGAACCCATGAATGATGTGGCCAGTTTTTAAAAGGTACAGAGATGTTATGCCAATACAAGTTGTGTGCAAGTTTGGTCAAAATTGATTCCAAAATGTTGTCTCTATTGTGTTCACAAGAAATTGTAGTGTGATAAGAATGGACGATGCCGACGGATGAAGGGCAATCACAAAAGCTCACCTTGTCACTTTGTAACGGATGAGCTAACAAGAGCTGTCACAGGAAACTGTGCACTCGACTATATGGATGCTAAATAGTGAAAGTGAGCACATCTGAGGAAGCTGGAGCTGGAGTGTTTAATGACTTCGATAAAAATGAAGATATTGGACATTATAGCTTAAGTCTGTGTCAAAAATATTAAGTAATAAGAATATTAAATAAGTATAATTCTAAGCAAAAAGAGGGATACTTTATGAAATATTTGTACAAGAGTGATTTTTGCACCTTGTATCATATGATGTTTGTGATGATCGGATGTGGAATAAAAACTTCAAGTTTAAATCAAATCAATTTAGTAATAACTTAGATATAATGAAAATGCAACAAAATTAAACTGAAAATCTAAGTAAAAGGGGGGCATAATTCATGACATTTTAGTACCATAGTTAAGTTTGAATCAAATCCATTTAGTAATTACGTAATTACTGAAATAAAGTGAAAGTGCATCAAAATTTAAACCAGAAATTCTAAGTAAAAGTGTGAAGTGTGTGTACACGGGGGGGGGGGGGGGGGGGGGGGGCATAATTCATGAAATGTTGGTACCAGAGTTATGGACCATAAGTCATATTATGTGGATGATAAGGTGGAACGACTATTTTAAGTCTGAATCAAATCCATTGAGTAATAACTGAGATAAGAGAAAAGGTGCATCAGGGGTGTGGAATTCCTATGTCCGACTCCAGACTTTTTCCATTTGCATTCCATTTGTCCATGGACAAGCACAAATTTTCTGGTTTGATATGAAAATAGGAAAGAATAATTTAGGAACGCTGAACAATACTTCAAGTTTATGGAGTTTATAAAACAAGAGATCACAGAGTGATCTTGGCGCCGACCAATGTGCCATTTTTGTGTGTTCCAAATTTCAAGACTTATTGACTAGCTCAAGGTCAAATTTCATTTCCGTACACAACACTGTGCATGTGGTCTAAATTCGTAAGCTGTAGCTTGAGAAATATGGAAGTAGGTCACTAGATCAATTTCAAAGACAAAGTTCTTTGTACACAAAACTATGCATGTGCATCAAGTTTGAAGACTGTAGTTTGAGAAACTTGAAAGTAGGTCACTAGGTCAATATTAAGGTCAAAGTTTATTTTGGTACACAAAACTATGCAAGTGGTCCAAATTTGAAAGCTGTAGCTAGGGAAATGTGAAAGTATGTCGCTAGGTCAAAATCAAGGTCAAATTTAACTTCACAACACAAACCTATGCATGTGGTCCAAATGTGAAGCCTGTACCTTCAAAAATGTGAAAGTAGGTCACTAGGTCAATATCAAGGTCAAAGTTTGTTTCGGCACACAATCCTATTCATGTGGTCTATATTTGAAGCCTGTAGCTACAGAAATGTGAAAGTAGGGCACTAGGTCAATCTTAAGGTCGAAGTTCATTTCGGTACACAAAACTATGCAAGTGGTCCAAATTTGAAGGCTGTAGCTTGAGGAATGTGAAAGTAGGTCACTAGGTCAAAATCAAGGTCAAGTTTTATTTCAGAATACAAAACTATGGATGTGGTCCATATTTGAAGCCTGTACCTTCAAAAATGTGAAAGTAGGTCACTAGGTCAATGTAAAGGTCAAAGTTTGTTTCGGTACACAAAACCAGGGCTTCGGAAATTTGCCGGTTTGTCGGTTTTGGACCGATTTTTGACTTTTCAGACCGATTTGTGAAGTGAAAAAACGAAAACAAGAGGACCATGATGGTCCTGAATCGCTCACCTCTTCCCACATGACCCAGTTTTGAGTATGACGTCGTTTTTTCTATTATTTGACATAGTGACCTAGTTTTTGATCTCATGTGACCCAGTTTTGAACTTGACCTAGATATTATCAAGATAAAAATTCTGACCAATTTTCAAGAAGATCCATTGAAAACTATGGTCTCTAGAGAGGTCACAAGGTTTTTCTATTATTTGACCTATTGACCTAGTTTTCGAAGGTACGTGACCCTGTTTTGAATTTTATCTAGATATCATCAAGGTGAACATTCTCACTAATTTTCATGAAGATCTCATGAAAAATATGGCCTCTAGAGAGGTCACAAGGTTTTTCTATTTTTATACCTACTGGCCTAGTTTTTGACCGCACGTGACCCAGTTTCAAAATTTACCTAGATATCATCAAGGTGAACATTCAGATCAATTTTCATGAAGATCCATTGAAAAATATGGCCTCTAGAGAGGTCAAAAGATTTTTCTAATTTTAGACCTACTGACCTAGTTTTTGACCGCAGTTGACCCAGTTTCAAACTTGACCTAGATATCATCAAGATGAACATTCAGACCAACTTTCATACAGATCCCATGAAAAGTATGGCCTCTAGAGAGGTCACAAGGTTTTTTTATTATTTGACCTACTGACCTAGTTTTTTAAGGCACGTGACCCAGTTTCAAACTTGACCTAGATATCATCAAGGTGAACATTCTGACCAATTTTCATGGAGATCCATTCATAAGTATGGCCTCTAGAGAGGTCACAAGGTTTTTCTATTTTTAGACATACTGACCTAGTTTTTGACCGCACATGACCCTGTTTCGAACTTGACCTAGATATCATCAAGATGAACATTCAGACCAACTTTCATACAGATCCCATGAAAAATATGGCCTTTAGAGAGGTCACAAGGTTTTTCTATTATTTGACCTACTGACCTAGTTTTTAATGGCACGTGACCCACTTTCAAAATTGACCTAGATATAATCAAGATGAACATTCAGACCAACTTCCATACAGATCCCATGAAAAATATGGCCTCTAGAGAGGTCACAAGGTTTTTCTATTATTTGACCTACTGACCTAGTTTTTGATGGCACGTGACCCAGTTTCGAACTTGACCTAGATATCATCAAGGTGAACATTCTGACCAATTTTCATGAAGATCTCATGAAATATATGGCCTCTAGAGAGGTCACAAGGTTTTTCTATTTTTAGACCTACTGACCTAGTTTTTGACTGCACGTGACCCAGTTTTGAACTAGACCTAGGTATCATCAAGATGAACATTCTGACCAACTTTCATAAAGATCCCATGAAAAATGTGGCCTTTAGAGAGGTCACAAGGTTTTTCTATTATTTGACCTACTGACCTAGTTTTTGACGGCACATGACCCAGTTTCGAACTTGACCTAGATATCATCAAGATGAACGTTCTGACCAATTTTCATGAAGATCTTGTGAAATATATGGCCTCTAGAGAGGTCACAAGGTTTTTCTATTTTTAGACCTACTGACCTAGTTTTTGAAGGCACGTGACCCAGTTTCGAACTTGACCTAGATATCATCAAGGTGAACATTCTGACCAATTTTCATGAAGATCTTGTGAAATATATGGCCTCTAGAGAGGTCACAAGGTTTTTCTATTTTTAGACCTACTGACCTAGTTTTTGAAGGCACGTGACCCAGTTTCGAACTTGACCTAGATATCATCAAGATGAACATTCTGACCAACTTTCATAAAGATCCCATGAAAAATGTGACCTCTAGAGTGGTCACAAGCGAAAGTTTACGGACGGACGCACGCACGGACAGACGACGGACACCGCGCGATCACAAAAGCTCACCTTGTCACTTTGTGACAGGTGAGCTAAAAATCGGTCCCGTAAAAATGGAGAAAAGTATAAATTTCGGTCTGATATCTCAATACACGATCACCTGACAAGTAGGAAATTGTTGGTCGCACCTTCAGATAATCAATAAACGTGTCAATCGGTCTGAGTGTCACTTTGATAATCGGTCCGTAATTAGCGCGTGACGCAATCAGTGCTCGCGCGGCACATCCTTTAATGTTTGCAGACAGCCGACTGCGGTGTATTAAACATTTTTGACTGGTTTCCTAACGTTTCTGGCTGGATCCAAATCATTTCGACGGGGATCCACTTCTTTTATTTAGAATCCGACGGATGGTTTATTTCAAAAGGCTATGTTTGATCACGGTAACAAACAAATGGTCGCTGCATTTAATCAAAGAGCTATAATTGTACATTATAGGTCTTTGATTTAATGAGACATCACACGGAAAACCGATAAAAACAAGGCAGTCTGAAAGACAGCTAAATCCCCCGCCACTGCTATGGATAGTGAAAGGGTAAAACCTTTGATTTTAGCTGTGACCTTGACCTTGAACTGACACGGCTGACTCATGAATTCTGCACAACGTCTTGATGAGGTGATCATTTGACCAAAGTTTCATGAAAATCCTTCAAGGGGTTTAGGAGATACAGAGCTGAAACCTTTGACCTTCAGTTGTGACCTTGACTTTGAGTTGACATGGCTGTCTCATGAGTTCTTGATGAGGTGATCATTTGACCAAAGTTTGATGAAAATCCTTCAAGGGGTTAAGGAGATACAGAGTGGACACCAAATGGAAGGCTCAAACCTTCGACCCATAGTTGTGACCTTGACCTTGAGCTGGCATGGTTGACTCATCGTCTTGATGAGGTATCATTTGACCCAGGTTTTATAAAATTCCTTCAAGGGGTTTAGGAGATATAGAGTGGACACGAAATGGAAGGCTAAAACCTTTGACCTTCAGTTGTGACCTTGACCTTGAGCTGACATGGCTGACTCATAAGTCCTGCACATCGCCTTGATGAGGTGATCGTTTGACCCAAGTTTGATGAAAATCCTTCAAGGGGTTTAGGAGATATAGAGCGGACACAAAATGGAAGGTTCAAACCTTTGACCCTAAGTTGTGACCTTGACCTTGAGCCGGCATGACTGACTCATGGGTTCTGCACATCGTCTTGATGAGGTGATCATTTGACCCAAGTTTTATAAAATTCCTTTAAGGGGTTTAAGAGATATAGAGCGGACACAAAATGGAAGGCTCAAACCTTTGACCTTGAGTTGTGACCTTGACCTTGAGCCGGCATGGCTGACTCATGGGTTCTGCACATCATCTTGATGAGGTGATCATTTGACCCAAGTTTCACGAAATTCCTTCAAGGGGTTTAGGAGATATAGAGCGGACACAAAATGGCAGGCTCAAACCTTTGACCTTGAGTTGTGACCTTGACCTTGAACCGACAAGGCTGACTCATGGGTTCTGCACATCGTCTTGATGAGGTGATCATTTGACCCAAGTTTCATGAAAATCCTTTGAGGGGTTTAGGAGATATGGACCGGACACGAATTTGTTACGGACGGAAGGACGGAAGTACGGAAGGACGGACGGAAGGACGGACGGACGGAAGGACGGACGCAGACCATTCCTATAATCCCTCCGCCACGGCGGGGGATTAATAATTTTTATAATTACTTGATTTGAAAAAATTACATGATTCATTTGTTGGGGCTCCAGTTGAAACAAATACAGAAAATCGTCTTTGCAACCCGACTGTACAAAAAAGGAAAAAATGGACGGGCAACCACGAATGATAAAGAAAACCGGAGTGGCACTGTTTATTAAATCGGTCTTTTAAAAAACGTTTCAAAATGAAATTTTGTTTACATCAGAAGAGAACATATAACTTTATAAAATGTAGTTGCTTATTGAAGTACAACGTAAGTGAAATGAAATATCCGTGGCCAACCCGCGTGACGTTTTGGTACTATACATGCGGGAAATTCGATCTCAGCGTTCAAATAACGTACACATTCGGTCCGCGGCAGAGTATTCTTTAAATACTGAAGCTGTTTAGCAGAGAATATGTGTCGTGTAACTCACTTTGACGCATTGTATTTTATAGAATTCCGTCAAAAAATGAAGAAACATCACAAAGTATCTGCCGTGTATACGGTATCGAAGTCACGTGCGTTGGCTTTCAGACTAGTTACCCACACGGTGTCAATGCCTCGTATTATCTCGGAAAAAACATCGAAATTTAAACAAAGTAACGATCACACATAACACTGAATAACTGTCTTCATTGTATGGTAACGCGCGGTGACTGGTAACTCAGTTTTAATGCATGACATGCTTATTTCTTTACCCTATCACGTTTTACAAAATATGTAATATTGGGAATGCGGTGGGTGGTGTAGCGCCGATGTCAGGATTTTCGTTTCGGACCGATTGAGTTATCAAAATTTCCGGAGCCCTGCACAAAACCATGCATGTGGTCCAAATTTGAAGGCTGTAGCTTGAGAAATGTGGAAGTAGGTCACAAGGCCAAAATCAAGGTCAAATTTTATTCTGGAATACAGAACTATGCATGTGGTCTAAATTTGAAGCCTGTACCTTCAGAAATGTGAAAGTAGGTCACTAGGTCAATGTAAAGGTCAAAGTTTGTTTCGGTACACAAAACCATGCATGTGGTCAAAATTTGAAGGCTGTAGCTTGAGGAATGTGAAAGTAGGTCACTGGGTCAAAATCAAGGTCAAATTTCATTTCGGAACACGAAATTATGCATGTGGTCCAAATTTGAAGCCTGTACCCTCAAAAATGTGAAAGTAGGTCACTAGGTCAATGTCAAGGTCAAAGTTTATTTCAGTGCACAAAACTATGCATGTGATCCAAATTTGAAGTTTGTAGCTACAGAAATGTGAAAGTAGGTCACTAGGTCAAAATCAAGGTCAACTTGTGTCAAGGCTCATCTTGCCACTCAAAATCATACATGTGGTCCAAATATGAATGTTGTAGATTATTGACAAGAAGTTTTTAAAAGCTTTTCCCTATATAAGTCAATATGAACCATCTGACCCCCAGGGCGGGGCCATATTTGACCCTAGGGGGATAATATTAACAAACTTGGTAGAGAACCACTAGACGATGCTACATTACAAATATCAAAGCCCTAGGCTTTGTGGTTTGGAAAAGAAGATTTTCAAAGTCTTCCCTATATAAGTCTATGTAAACCATGTGACCCCCGGGGCGGTGCCACATTTGACCCTAGGGGGATAATTTGAACAATCTTAGTAGAAGACCACTAGATGATGTCACATACAAAATATCAAAGCCCTAGGCCCTGTGGTTTTGGACAAGAGGTTTTTCAAAGTTTTTCCCTATATAAGTCTATATAAACCATGTGACCCCCGGGGCGGGGCCATATTAAACCCCAGGGGAATAATTTGAATCATCTTGGTGGAGGACCACTAGATGATGCTTCATACCAAATATCAAAGCCTTAGGCTCTGTGGTTTTGGGCAAGAAGATTTTCAAAGTTTTTCCCTATATAAATCTATGTAAATTATAGAAATAAACAAAGGGCCATAACTTACTAAAAATTTGTTGAACCAGTCTGATTTTCAGGGGGACACAACTAGGGTACCAATACATCATTCTGACAAAGTTTGGTCAAAATTCACCTGGTAGTTTCTGAAGAGATGCGATAACGAGAAATTGTTAACGGACGGAAGGACGGACGTTCCTACATATGGATACTTATGTGGCTACTCTTTTGTTCTCTCTATTGTTCTTTTAGCCACGTAAGAGAAAAATAGCCACATGATAGCCTTACGGAATGAATGACATCAAAGAAAAAGTACAGTTACCTATTGTTCCTATATCCACCTAAGTATGCAAATGTGAGCTCGGACGGACTGACGGACGGATGGACGGAAGGACGACGGACCACGGACACAGAGTGATTTGAATAGACCACCAACTGATGATGGTGGGCTAAAAAGTAACTAAAAATAAGCTATTTATAGTAACGTAAAAGGGAAGTAATTAAAAAGAAAATTATTGTAAGTGAACAAAAGAAGGACCTGGCAAATAAATCTGTTGACATAAATGAAATTTCAGATCAGTATCTTCAATAGTTACGGAGATATACCCATTTTAATTTGAAATAAAGGGATGTAATTTGACATAAAATCAGTCCATAGTTATCTACCCTGATTGACTCAGTCCAACTAATGACAATAACGAAATTTCAAATAAGTCCTGTAAGTACTTACTGATATAAATCTATTTTGATTACAATCAGGGGAGGTAATCAGATATAAAATAACTCTGGAACCTACGATTGGATCTGATTTGTCATGGAATCCAAGATTTATTGTTGTTGAAGATATTTTGGAAGTTTGCATCAAATAAAACCATAAATGAAGTCTCTGTATGGCTGCAAAAGCCAAAACAGCCAATTTTGGACCTTTAAGGGGCCATAACTCTGAAACCCAAGAAGGAATCTGGCCAGTTCAAGAAAGAAATCAAGACCTTGTGGTGATACAAGTTGTATGCAATTTGGGTAAAATCAAATCATAAATGAAGCTGCTATTGTGCAGACAAGGTCAAAATAGCTTATTTTGGCCCTTTCAGGGGTCATAACTCTGGAACCCATTATTAACAAAGTAACTGAGATCTTATAGCGACACAAGTTTTGCGCAAGTCTGATTAAATTCAAATCATAAATGAAGCTGCTATTGTTTGTTCGTTTTAGGTTTAACGCCGTTTTTCAACAGTATTTCAGTCATATAACGGCGGGCAATTAACCTAACCCAGTCTTCCTGGATTCTGTACCAGTACAAACCTGTTCTCCGCAAGTAACTGCCAACTTCCCCACATAAATCAGAGGTGGAGGACTAATGATTTCAGACACAGTGTCGTTTATCAAATAGTCATGGAGAACATACACCCCGCCCGAGGATGGAACTCACAACCCCGCGATCCATAGACCGATGCTCTACCTACTGAGCTAAGCGGGCGGGCGAAGCTGCTATTGTGCAGACAAGGTCAAAATAGCTCTGGAACCCCTTATGGAATCTGGCCAGTTCAACACAGGAACTGAGATCTTATGGCAACACAAGTTGTGTGCAAGTTTGATTAAATTCAAATCATAAATGAAGCTGCTATTGTGCAGACAAGGTCAAAATAGCTAATTCTGCGATAATTTTCAATAATTTTTATATCATGATCGCAGATTGATTTTATGCAAATTCCAATGAAAACCTGCGATAAACAAGCAGAAATCAATGGTAAAAATTAACTCTGGTCATAGAAAATAAGTTATAAATTTTCATTTTATAATTAATGCTAGTCTAGATTGCCCTTTTTCGTTTGTCAAACATTTCTGAGACCCCAATTTCTGATTAATTTTGGTAATTCAGGGAAGACCTGCCTATGCAAATGTATTTCTGATTTAAAATCAGATTTTGTCATATGCAAAATACTTATTGTTTGATTTATAAAGCCCTTTTATTTGAAGTATAATTCCAGGCCTGGCTTCAGGGCCTCGAGCACGCCCACTCCTCTTCAGTTAGCTGAGAAGTGGCCTATACTCATCAAAGATGCACCCTGCTATTTTGGTAAAGGAATAAGAATAAATCTGTCTCAAAATGTAGACCCAGAAACACACCAGAGGCCACCATTCCACACCTGTATTTCATAATTTTCAAGGGGGAAAGCCCCCTGACACCCCCCTCCCTCCACCCTCATCAAAAGGGTATTAACCCCTCTATTACCTCAAAATTTTGGACCTAAAAATGCACCAGAGGCCACTATTTCATGCCTGTACTTCAAAAATTTCCAGGGAGAAACCCCTCTGACCCCTGGTAAAATATATTAAATAATGAAATAAACTATAAAAATGCCAAATTGTTGCAACATGTGCAGTGCCAGGCATTGTCGAAAGCTTATTTTTTGAAACAGCTACAGTATTACACTTTGTTATGTTCACTTTTGTTACTACTTGTAGATTATTGTCCAAAATAAAGAATAATTTGCATGCATGCTAAAATGTTGAAAATCTGGGCAAGCAAGTTTTGACTGCAGACAAGTAGATTTTTAAGTCAAGGACAAATGAAAAATATTGGGATTTCCACACCCCTGTGCATGAAAACTTTAACCTGAAAATCTAAGTAAAAGGGGAGCATAATTTATGAAATATTGGTAACAGAGTTATGGACATTGTGTCATATGATGTAGGCGATAAGGTGGAACAACTATTTCAAGTTTGAATCAACACACACGCACGCATGAAATACTGGTGTGAGAGTTATGCCCCTTATGCAATATGAAGTTGGTGATAATGAGGAATATCTATTTTAAATTTGATGGAACAAATCTACAGAGATAAAGTGAAAGTGCATCAAAACTTTAACCAAAGTGGGAACGGGAAGGACGCCTACGCCAGGTCGGGTATGACAGCTCTCCATACTTTGTATAGTCAAGCTAAAACTGCAAAGCAGAGTTATGAAACCTGTGCAATGTAAGTCAGTTTCATGACTGTGACAGTAAATAAGTGTGTGAAATTCCTATCCATTCCCACAAGTGGTTATCCAGATGAATGCAGGCATAGACAACGGCGCACAGGCAAGTCAATAATATTGACAGCAACATTGACAAACATGCAGACACTGGCGCACAGGCAAGTCAATAATATTGACAGCAACATTGACACACATGCAGACACCGGCGCACAGGCAAGTCAATAATATTGACAGCAACACTGACACACATGCAGACACCGGCGCACAGGCAAGTCAATAATACTGACAGCAACACTGACACACATGCAGACACCGGCGCACAGGCAAGTCAATAATATTGACAGCAACATGCACACACTTGCAGACACCGGCACACAGGCAAGTCAATAATATTGACAGCAACATGGGCACACGTGCAGACACCGGCACACAGGCAAGACAATAATACTGACAGCGACATGGACACACGTGCAGACACCGGCACACAGGCAACTCAATAATATTGACAGCAACATGGACACACGTGCAGACACCGATGCACAAGCAAGTCAATAATACTCATACTTCTAAGTTTAGATCACACTTTGTATCTAAATTATCTAGTATAGCTTTGTTATACATGTATTATCAGAATGATTTTCATCAAGTGTATGTTGAAGGAAAAAGTTGGTTTCTAGGTCTAGAAAAGTCTTTAACAGTATTTTTCAATGATCTAACATGGGAACCTACTTTTTCCACTGATTCACTGGAACTGTTTATATATCCCTATTCTATTTGACATCAAAATATTCCCTGTTATAATGGTAGAAATTCTAAAGATGTTACCTTCATCTTAAGTTTGTCAGTGAAAGATGAAATTTTATAATATACTAGATATACTTACACCACTTGTTCTCCGTAAACTGATCACAGTTTCATTTACTGCTGCAGTAACTGAAGTAATGGAACTTGCTGTTACTGTGGCAGAGGATACACTAAGAGCTGATGCTCCATGAATGTTTACAGATACTTCACCACCATTTTCATGGAAGAGACACCTTGGAGATCGCCGCCTGTGTTCTGCGCTAACATCATCAAACATTTCCCAGTTTGAATGACGAGCATCACAAAGGTAACATCTTGAGCTTGTAGGTCCTTCTGTATGGTCATGGTAAAATCCATTTCTAGCAAGAGCCAAAGCATTTCCATTGCCAGTGTAATTGTGAAATGTAGCCAGTCTAAACCATTCACACTGCATTCTCTCTTCTGATGATGGAGGTGGTCCATTGCTCAATCTATCAAAGTATGATCCCAAAGCAAACACATATAAAGGTCTTTCTAGCACACAAATTTCTCTGACAACAGATTTTGCAGTTCTTTTTTTTTCATTTGCTGGACACCTTTTAAAATGTCTTTTGATCTTTTTAAGAAATGCTTTCTTGTTTTTTTCATTTGCTGGACACCTCTTAAAATGTCTTTTGGTCTTTTTAAGAAGTGCTTTCTTGTTAAACACTTTGATACAAATGTTTCTTTTTCTTCCTTTCTTTTTCACACTTGTAATTTTCCTGTTAAAATCTAAGTGGGAATCCATATCAGAGGACCTGTCATTCATAATAATCTGTGAAGCATTTCTTTTTGTATCTGAAGCAGACCAAAAACCAGATTCTACAGAAATTTGAGATAAATTTTCTTGATCTTCTTCTGATGTTTTAGGCTTGGAACTGTCACTTTCAGACACATGCTTACACTTCACCCTCCTTCTTGTGTGCCTATTCTTTGTCTTTTCCAACAACCCATGTATGGGCTTTGAAGCTTTATTCTTTTGTCTGGTTTTCTTTTGTCTGTTCGTGTTCTTGTGTTCTTTTCTACTTTTCCTATTTGGAAATACATTCTCCCTATTTCTCACACATATTTCTGGACACACAGTGTTGCTGAGGTCCGTATCTTCAGTAACAGAAGCAACACATTTTTTATTGACACAGTCAGGAATGCTTTCATTTTTAGTTTCAGAAGCAGGCACAATGTAGTCAAATGATTTCTCACCAGTTGTAGGCTGCAGCTCTGACTGAGATTTTATACTTGGCCTATGTCTAGAGTAGACGTGTGAAAAGGATGGGAAACTCTTGAGACTATCTGACTGTGCTCTGAAGTGGCTTCTTGTAAAGTAATCAGGAACTAAAGTGACTCCAAAGTAAGTTTCATCTACAGCTGTAAAAAAAGGTTCGAATGAATCCTTTGACTTGCTTTCAGTATGTAAACTTAAGTCCCTCGGCAAAAAGTTATTTCTTCTGTGGTCACCTTGTTCAGTATGAACTGATTTCTCTTGAGAAAAATATCTATCAATGTTAAAACTGCTTTTATCAAAAAACTCAGATACAAGAGTTTTAATTTCTGCATGATTCATTTCAACTTCAACATCTTTAATATCAGCATTTAGTTGTCCCCATGAATTATCCTCATATTCTGTCTTTCTGAAATGTTGGCCTAACTTTGGATAAGCCTCTTTATCTGAACTATGAAATTCTTTCAGATCTTTCCTTTCTCTTTCGAAATTGAGGAAGAGGTCGGCCTTTTCAACCATATCATCACCATCAAAGTCACCCTCTGAATTTTCAAATGGTTTTACAGGATTGTGTGGAACAATACAAGCTTTTTCAGAATTATTTTCTCTACATTCTTTTATCACACTGTTTTTGTTTTCACATGTTGAACTCTCTGAATTTATATAAACGCGACTTTCAGCGCTATTCACAGAACCTGGTAAATGAGAATTTTCATTTTCTGCTTCCAGTAAGTGATCCTTGATACCACATCTAATATTTTGACTGGAGTCTCTTGAAATTTCGTATGAGCTGAAGTCTTGTGTAAGCAGATCATCCCTGTATGATGACATTGTGCCTAAAGAATATCCTGCTGTACTAGTTGACTTCAAACTATTTTCATCTTGAAATTCTGAAGCAGTTCTGATCTGCTGCTGAGTATTAAATTGTTGCTGAGAGCGTTCGTTAACAGGTTTTTCTCTGGTGTATGCACAATCTGTTAACTGCAGTGGACACATTTCTTTCTGACTTCCAGTACATAAAACCGACTTTAACTCAGTATCGTCTTCCCGGCTCTGGGTAAAATTCGAAAACGGTTCATATTCTGATGGTTCAGAACAACTTTCTCCACTACCTATTCCAAATTTCTTTCTAACTGCATAGTTGGCCTTGAGATGATTAGTATTAAATTCTTTATTTCTTGTCAAAAGTGGCGATGGAAAACCCTCTTCTTCCCTCTCTGTCTCAGCATACTGAGATATTGGTTGAACCTCTTGGATGCCGTTCTGGATGCTCATTCTATCATCTGTTGCCTGTTCTGTCACTTCTTGTACATTACTAACATTAACATCTGATATAACTGACAAGTTACTTTCGTCTACATACCTATTAGATATGTCTAACATATGCTCTGCTTCACTCTGAATGGATGATTCTTGCACTTGTATTGGAAATTTAGAACTGCTACGATTTCTACCGAAAAACTTTTGTGCTTTCTTTTTGAACTTTTTTAGCCTACTTTCAGTGTTTGTCTTTTTTGCACTCTGGAAATTGTTCTTAGTGAACCAGTTACTGTTGTTTGAATGTTCAGAGTTCCAACAAAAACAAGATTCCGCTTGGACTGATACATTACTCTCACTGTTTGTCCAACCATTTCTAACTGTAGCTGTACTTGAACTGTGCCTAAAATCTTCGTAATTCTGTTTCTTTTTACACTTTATAGTTTCAGAATTGAAGTGATTAATATTTGTAACATATATAGTACCACCGTTCATTTTTCCTATAGATAATGACTTACTCTGGCAATGTCCCATTTTTATTTTCTATAAAGTCTGAGATCAACCTTAACTAAAGCTTGATGTTTGAAGAATACCAACAGTCTGATATCCACTCCCTGTAAAGGTTGATGCTGGCCTCTTCAGAGTCACTGCTTCACAACTGCTAAAGTATCCAACTTTAAAGAGTAGTTGTCAATCTGAAAAACACAAACAATATTTTCTATATACAGACTTTGTATTAATAGCAAGGCAGTCTAAACTACAATACACAAAAGACTTAGGTACAGAATATACAGAAGTGACTTTGAAGAACAAGGTCATGATGGCCGTAAATAATTTATCTAAAAACCACTTCCATATGAGAAAGAACTTTAAGGAATAGTTATCAATCTGAAAAATACAAACCATATTTTCTATATTCAGACTTTGTATTAATAGCAAAATAAAGAAAAAATGAAATTTCACAGGTCGCTCAACATGACAAAAACAAAAATGTTGCAGGCTCGGTTTGATTGAGCCTGTTCATGGACAGTAGTGGAAATGCATGCTACCGTCCACGCCCTCTAAACAAGGCAGTCTAAACTTGAACATGTATTCAAAAGACTTAGGTATAGAATACAGAAGTGACTTTGAAGAACAAGGTCATGATGTCCGTAAATAATTCATCTAAAACCCACTTCCATATGAGAAAGAACTTGAACAACTTGCTCAACCAGGAGGACCTGTACCTTGCTTCTTTGTAGTTTGTTTTTTTTGGTTGGATTTAACGTCGCACTGACACATGATAGGTCATATGGCGACTTTCCAGCTTTAATGGTGAAGGAAGACCCCAGGTGCCCCTCCGTGCATTATTTCATCACGAGCGGGCAACAACCTTCCATAAGCCAGCTGGATGGCTTCCTCACATGAAGAATTCAACGCCCCGAGTGAGGCTCGAACCCACATCGATGAGGGGCAAGAAATTTGAAGTCAACGACCTTAACCACTCGACCATGAAGGCCACTTCTTTGTAGTTTTATTTTGTTAATTGCCACATCTTTAGGTCACATAGCAACATTTGGAGGAATACCCCAGGTGCCCCTTAAAACTTGTTTGCTGACACAATCTCACACATAAGCAAAACCACCAACCATGTGTAAGGTTAGGAGAGCTTCCTCACAAGAAAGGATTCTATTTTGAACACAAAGCAATGAGGTGCCAGGGACCTTAACCTTGTGGCCATGATGGTTCCTTACCATGTTTCTGACCAACTTTTAAGGATTTTATATTTTTTAGCTCTTGCGACCCCCCCCCCACCACCCCACCCTTTGAATGAAGACAAGCAAGAAGTTGAGAGACATCCATGCAATGATTCTTCAGACAGTTTTGTAACCATCCATCAAGCAGTTCATGGCTGTTTACATAAAAAGGTAAAAGCAGAACCATTTGAACAAAATAAATTGAGGTTGCTACAGACAAAGTTTGGTGAAAGTCTATTAATTGGGTCATAAGAAGTCATGTAAAGGTTTTTGAACCCAAAGTGGTGAGGACCAGAGATCTCAATATTAAAGCTGGAGACCTTAGCCACTCACCCATAGAGGCCCCTGACCTTTCTTCTGACCAAATTTAGAGGATTTTCTATTTCTGACTCTGATGATTGATAGAGATAAACCACTTAAACAAAGCAGATAATTTTGATCTGTACATGTATTGTTACAGCTTACTGTGAAATCATTTAATTTCGTGGGCATAAAATTTCGTGGTTTTGGTCAAAACGGCGATTTTGTGGGGATGTGAATTCGTGGATTTCAACTGTGGAACATGAAATGAATGGGAATTTTACTTGTTCGTTGGGATTAAATTTCGTGGATTGACTCAACCACGAAAATTAGTCCCCCACGAATATTAATGATTTCACAGTATATTTATTTCAAACTTAAGTTGTTTATAATTCAACACTGTACAAATTATTTCAACAAAAGCTTGTATAACAAGAAATCCCCAACCCCTCTCTCCTGGCACCACCAACACACACACTTTGATGTAGAGGTGCGCGGTATTACCGGTATACCGGTAACCGTGGTACCATCTTCCTGTGGTACGATACCGCGGTACCATCGGGGAATACCGGTATTTTATCAACATTATCCCTACTTCTGTTTATTTTTAATTTACATTGTCTATGTAGCCTTCCGTAACAGCAATTGACACCATGCATGATTTTCCGATTTATATCTCTGGAATTTCGATGCTACTATTATTAGTTTCCAAAAATAACCACCCAATGGTGCAATGAACATGTATGATCGACCGCTTGATCCCCAGTCAAAACCTTCGAAACTTCCAGTCAGTTGTGGTCAAGAAAAAATAAGTGGGACAGAAAAACTTTTCTTGTGGATAATCATGATAATAGAACTCGAGACCATTAGTATTTTGTGTTCAAAATCATTGTAAAATGGCAGATGCAAAGTATGATACAGAGATGGACTCAGACATAGGTGCAAATATTGAGGTAAATGTACCAATACACAACATATACAACAGGCACTGGGTGGGGTGAAACCTTTGAAAATACCTGGTTCGAAACAATAGAAAAAGAAAGAAGAAAAAAAGTGTTGACAGCTACGAACTTTTGAAACTGTTCACTGATGAAAAACTTGTAACATTTTTTGAAACTAGAAATAACTAGAGCTATCACTAAAGGTGATGAATGTACCCCCCGTATGTATATAGACTGTATGTATACAGTATAGTAACAAAAAAACAAAATCCCATAACTATGCAAAATATTTATCTAAAAGAACGTAACATGCACCATGCACAACTAGGGTTAGTACAGATCACTTGTGTGAAGTTTCATTAAATTGTGTGCAAGGGTTTGGAAGATTAGGTGCACACAAGACTGCATATGCAGACTGTATGTTCATAGTATGTTAACAAGAAACAAAGCCCCATAACTCTGCAATTTTTGTCGTTGAAAGAACCTAACATGCCCCATGCACAACTACTGTTGTTACGGATCACTTGTGTGAAGTTTCATTAAACTGTGTCAAGGGGATGAGGAGAGATGGTGCGCACAAGATTGTGTCTATGTATATAGTTTAGTAACAAAAAACAAAGTCCCGTAACTCTGCAAAAAAATTTTCTGAAAGAACCTAACATGCCCCATGCACAACTACTGTTGTTACTGATCACTTGTGTGAAGTTTCATTAAATTGTGTCGAGTGGATGAGGAGAGATGTTGCGCACAAGATTGTGTCTACGTATATAGTATATTAACAAAAAACAAAGTCCCATAACTCTGCAATTTCTTTTTCTGATGTTACTGATCACTTGTGTGAAGTTTCATTAAACTGTGTCAAGTGAATGAGGAGAGATGGTGTGCACAAGATTGTGTCTATGGATGGACAGACAGACAGATGTACGGACGGATGGACAGACAGACAACCTGAAACCAGTATACCCACCCCCTCTTACAACTTGTTGTCGGGGGTACAAAAACTTTTCAAAACTCAAGTCACTGGAGGAGAAACACGAGTCATACTTGGTGACCACATAAAAATAAATGATAAGTACACATGAACGTGTGACGTGTACAAAAACAAGAGGACCATGATGGCCCTATATTGTTCACCTGTTATCATTGCACTTGAGGACAAGAAGGTCCTCAGAAAAAATATCTAAGTCCAATGGACAGGAAAAACAAAGGAAAGAAATTTAACCAAAAAGAAAAAAAAAAGTCAAAATACACCTAACAAGAGGGCCATGATGGCCCTATATCGCTCACCTGAGTTAAGTTGCTCCCTAAATGAACAAATTTCTTTGCTAAAGCTTCAAAAACAAGAAAGAAGGTAAGTAGGTCATATTCATGGTCACTGAAAGTCAATTCTAAGATTAGTGTATAAAACTGTACATATCATCCAAATTTCAAGGCTGTACCTTAAAAAACAAGAAAGTAGGTCAGTAGGTCAAGGTCATAGTCAGGTGACCCTTATCATTTGGCGTCATCAAGTAATTATAATTAAACAGTCCAGGAAACATGATCTGATAATTTTTGAAGTATTTTTCCCTATATAACTCATATATCAAGTGACACCTGGGGTGGGGCCTCTTTTCACCCCAGGGGCATAATTCAAACAAGAGGGAAGTCAGTGGGTCACATCATGGTCTGTTTTAAGATTTGTGTGCAAAACTGTGTAAGTCATCAATATTTCAAGGCTGTATCTAAAAAAAACAAGAAAGTAGGTCAGTAGGTCAAGGTCACAATCAAGTGACTTGGGGTCATCAGGTAATTATAACCAAATAGTCTTGGAAATAGGATCAGATGATTTTTAAGTATTTTTCCTATATAACTAACATAATAAATAAGTGACCCCAGGGTGGGGCCTCTTTTAAACCCAGGGGCATAATTTGAACAATTTTGATAGAGGACTACTAGACAATGCATCATACCAAATATCAAAAGCCTAGGCCATATGGTTTCTGAAAAGAAGATTTTTAAAGCTTTTTCCTATATAAGTCTCTATGAAACTTGGGACCCCCGGGGCGGGGCCATATTCGAACCAAGAGGGATAATTTGACAAATCTTGGTAGAGGACTACTAGATGATGTTACATAGCAAATATCAAAGCCCTAGGCCATGTGGTTTTGTACAAGAAGATTTTCAAAGTTTTCCCTATATAACTCTATATAAACCATGTGACCCCCAGGGCGGGGCCATATTTGACCCTAGGGGGATAATTTGAACAATCTTGGTAGAGGACCATTAGATGATGCTACATACAAAATATCAAAGCCCTAGGCCATGTGGTTTTGTACAAGAAGATTTTCAAAGTTTTCCCTATATAAGTCTATATAAACCATGTGACCCCCGGGGCGGGGCCATATTTGACCCTAGGGGGATAATTTGAGCAAATTTGGTAGAGGACCACTAGATGATGCTACATACCAGATATCAAAGCCCTAGACCCTGTGGATTTGGACAAGAAGATTTTTAAAGTTTTTCCTTTCGGTTGCCATGGCAACCAGAGTTCTATATGGAATTGAATTCTTTGAACAATTTTGAAAGGGGGCCACCAAAGGATCATTCCTGTGAAGTTTGGTGTAATTCTGCCCAGTGGTTTTCAAGAAGAAGATTTTTTTAGGAAATGTTGACGGACGGACGACGCACACTGGACATTGAGCGGTCACAATAGCTCACCATGAGCCTTTGGCTCAGGTGAGCTAAAAATTGGAGGTACCATCCATGACGTGTACCACAGAAAAGTGGTCTCAGTTTTTCCCTATGGCCAATAATAAAAAAGTTACTAAAACTAAGCTATTTATAATACCGTAAACGGGAAGTAATTAAAAAGAAAATTATTGTAAGTCAACAAAAGAAGGATCTGCCAAATAAATCTGTTCACATAAATGAAATTTCAGGTCAGTATCTTCATTTGTTACGGAGATATACCAATTTTAATTTGAAATAAAGGGAGGTAATTTGACATAAAAGAATCTACCCTATCTAGATAGAAATCACTATCGTGCAGACAAATTGTTGACGGACGCACAGACTGACTACGGACGAAGGGTGACCACAAAACCTCACCTTGTCACTATGTGACAGGTGAGCTAAAAATGTATTGATATACAAAATTAATAATAAAAATGCTGTCATATAAAACAATTGATCTAGAGGCCGACCAAATAACTTGATACTTTATGGCCTGACAGAAAGACTGAACTGTGATGATAAACAAGTACACTGGGACCCTGTTATAACGCTGTCGTGGGGGTCCAAGGTTCGAGAAATGAGCTACCGACATTTCCACGGTGCAGCTATCGCCCGTTTCTATTTGTAAACACGTGAGTAAAATTTATATTTTATCTTATGTTTTTATTGATAACTGTCCTCGATATGGCAACATTATCTAAATCGGATAATTTTCCATCTGATACGTGCTTGATCCCGCAGAATTTATTTAAAAAACTTTGTATTCACCATGAAACCTTATGGACGGAACATAAGTACAGTAGCCTTTCTTCTAGCTTACTTCTACGTGCAGGAGATGTCAAGTTAAATCCAGGGCCAGTTTCTGATAAAGAAGAGATTCTGGAAGCTATTCAAGCAAGCGGAGAAAAGATAAAAACCGAAATTCAGAGTGTTCGGTCAGATATATCCAAGATTAAAACAGATGTTGGAAGTGTGAAGCTTATTTGTGATGAAATGAAAGCCAGAGTTGATATAATTGATAAGAAACAGTTAGAAATACAAGATAATATTAAAAGGTTAGATGTTAACATGGATCATTTACGGGCAGATAGAGACATGATGCAACTAGATATTGATTCTCTTAATGATAAATACGAAGAAAAATTAGACTATTTTGAGAAATTAGAAGATGCAGTTGAAAGTTTGGAGCGGCAATCACAAAAGGCTAACTTTAGAGTTTTTGGATTAGAAGAATCTATAGATGAAACTGAGGCAAATTTAAAATCTAAAGTTATTGAAAATGTCTGCAAAATAGCTTGTCCCAACGATACTTGGAATTCGGAATCTCTTTGTGAAGTTTATCGTGTTGGTAAATCTGGCAAAAATACTCATCGAATGGTAATTGTAAAATTTAAAAATGTCAGTGATAAACACAAGCTCTTTAAAGGCAGAGAGCAGTTAAGATTGAAAAAGATTAGAATTTCGGAAGAGTTAACTACAAGGCAAAGATTCACTCTGGCTAATTTGAAGGAGCGTGGCAAGATAGGTTACTACTTTAAAGGAAAATTGCACATCAGACCTAATGATAACAAGAGAGAAAATGGAAGGTTGTTCGTAAATGCTAAAAGAAAAACTCAGTTTGCTAACTATTTATTTTATTTATTTTGTTGGGTTTAACGTCGCACCGACACAGTTTTAGGTCATATGGCGACTTTCCAGCTTTAATGGTGGAGGAAGACCCCAGGTGCCCCTCCGTGCACTATTTCATCACGAGCGGGCACCTGGGTAGATTGCTAACTATAACATGGACATAAACCAGGGCAAAAGCACAGATGATGAGCGTAGCGACAATGATGAATCCAGGGACATAGATGTAGACTAGGGGTTCGGCCGAGGCCAAAATAAAAACTTTATTAACATAGCATACTGGAATATTGAGGGGTTTATGAAGAAAATTAAATTTACAGACTTTGTTGTATATCTAAAATCTTTTGATATATTTGCGCTTGCTGAAACCTGGGAAGAAAATAATGAAGAAACGAAATATTTACTTGACACACATACTTGTTTCTTTTTGCCAGCTATAAAATATGCTAGGTATGGTAGAGCAATGGGTGGCATGTCAGTATATTGTAGAAATGAATTAAAAGAATTTGTAAAACAGATAGAAGTAGATTGCTGTGTCGGTATAACACTTACTATTAACAAAAGTTTGGTTAATTTGGCTAATGATTTACTTTTAGTTTTCTTGTATTTACCACCTCTTGAATCTTCTTTTTATGTTCATAAAGAAGCAAAGGGTATAAGCCTCTTTGAGGATCTCATGTTAACAGTAAATAGCAAATATGAAGCATGTAACATATTAGTGATGGGCGATTTAAATGCCAGGTGTGGCGAACTTAGTGATTGTATAAATAGTGAAAATAATATTACACTATTGGAACAATATAATGATATTTTTCAATGCCCTATCAATGAAAATAGACAGTCTTGTGATAAAATTGTTAATACACAAGGCCGACAATTGATAGAATTATGTAAGATTTTTTCATTATATATTATGAATGGTAGGATGGGTGAAGATAAAGATATTGGTAACTTTACAGATACATCAACAAATGGCTGTAGTGTTATAGATTATTGTTTGGTTTCTAAGGATATTGTAAATCTTATAAATAATTTTTGTGTAGCCGAACGAGGTGAATCTGTACATTTTCCAATAAATGTGGAATTAAACGTTCCAGTTAAAAAATATAATAAAGAGAACTCTCTTCATATAAAAGAGACTGTATATAAACTAAACTGTACACATAAACTGTCATTTCAAAATAAAGCTGAAGAGACATTCTCAAAGGATGTACTTAACAAACTTTTATTTGAAATAGACAACCCAAAGAATAATATTAATGACACCGTATCTAACTTTGTTGAAATGTTAAGAGAAGTTGGTAAACAGTTTGAACATTCTTTTGAAGCGAGAACTGCTGATAAAAATCCAAGATGGTTTGATAAAGAATGTATAATTTCAAAACGTTTAAAGTATCAAAAATTGCGAAAATAAAGACAACAAAGAAATGATGAAAATCTTCGGTCTTACATACAGGCTAGGAAAGATTTCAAAAATTTATGTGAAAATAAGTGTAAACAGTTTTATGTGAAACAGTTAAATCAGCTTACAAATGTAGTAAATGACCAACGATCATTTTGGTCAAAACTTAAACAAATTACATGTCATAATCAAACAAGAAGTAATAATATAAGCACTTCTCAATGGATAGAACATTTTGAAGGTCTATTAAATCCTGCAGTTGCAAACGAAAACAATATAGGAAACATTGACATTTCGATAGATGAACCAAATAATGATATTGAAAATTATATATTTAATTCAGAAATTTTAGAAGATGAAGTTAGACTCGCAATAAAGCATCTCAAGCAAGGGAAAAAACCTGGTCCAGATAACATATTGCCTGAATTCTTTATTTATGGTATTGAGAGTATTATTCATATTTTAGTAAAATTGTTTAATAGGCTTTTTACTACTGGGGAATATCCTGAAAGTTGGTGTGAATCTATTATAATAACACTACATAAGAAGGGAGACGTAAATAATGTAGAGAACTATAGAGGCATCTCGTTACAGAATGTTTTGTGTAAAATATATTGTGGAATTCTTGTCTCGAGGTTAAATTTTTATGTACAAATGTATCATAAGATTTCGGAAAATCAAGCCGGATTTAAAACAGGTTATTCAACTGTTGATAATGCCTTTATTTTAAAGTCTGTTATAGATCGCATTTTAAAAAAAAAGAGACAGAAACTGTATGTTGCTTTTGTGGATTTTCAAAAATGTTTTGACACTATAAATAGGCAGATTCTATGGAATATTTTAAAGGAAAATGGTATAAAAGGTAATTTGTTTAAAAGTTTTCAAAGTATGTATCATAATGTTAAGGCATGCGTTAGATGTAATGGTTCAAGAAGTGAATATATACAAAGTACGATCGGCTTAAAACAGGACTGTTTAGCCAGTCCTATCTTGTTTTGTTTCTTTATAGATGAACTAGAACGATGTCTTTCAAATAATAACGTAGGTGGTATACAATTGCACCCAGATACTATTAAGTTATTTCTTTTAATGTTCGCAGATGATGTTGCATTATTAGCAGACACAGTGTATGGCCTTCAAAGGCAACTGAATATTTTGTCAGATTTTTGTGATACATTTAAATTAAAAGTAAATGAAGGCAAAACTAAAATTGTAGTCTTTAAAAATGGCGGCGTACTTGCGAGGAATGAAAAATGGAAATATAAAGATACTGAGATTGAAGTTGTAAATAAATTTGGTTATGTTGGATTGACATTTACTAGACAGTTATCTATGAATTGTATGGTTCATGACCTATGTGTTAAAGGGAAAAAGAGTATTAATCTCTATTCTAAATTCACTATACAACTGTGGTCAATTGTCAAAATCTGTATTTTTTAAAATTTTTGATTGTAAAGTTTGTCCTCAATTGCTATACGGTTCTGAAATATAGGGCATATATAAGTTTGATGAACTAGAACGTGCTCAGTATTACGCATGTAAAAGGTTTATGTGTGCTAAACAGAAAACATCTAATGTTGCAATTTTAGGAGACTGTGGTAGATACCCATTATACATAACAACATACAAAAGGTCAATTAAGTACTGGATGAAAATTCTGAAAATGCCCAATGATAGGTTTGTGAAGAAATGCTATAATATGATGCTAAATGATGATACGAATGGGCATGTAAACTGGGTAACTGCTGTTAAAAATTGTTTGATGAGTCATGGTTTTGGTCATGTATGGTTAAGTCAAAATGTGCAGTATGAGTCGGGCTTTTTAAAAATGTTTGAAAATAGGTTAAAGGATATTTATAAACAAGATTGGAATGTAAATTTAAACCTAAATGCTAAACTTGTGCATTATAAAGAATTTAAAAATGAGTTTGAATTTGAGCTATACCTGCATGTACTTAATTTGAGAAAGTTCAGATACGTTTATGTTAATTTTAGATTAGGTAGTATGGATTTAGAAATTGAGAAAGGAAGGTATACTAATACCGCAAGAGAAAATAGAAAATGTAAACTATGCGATACCAATTCTGTTGAGGACGAGTACCATTTCCTGTTGCGCTGTGGATGTTATAGAGATCTCCGTGTACTACATATACCAAGCAAATGTTATACTCGCCCAGATGTTAATAAATTTAATATTCTTATGTCTACAAGAAATGAAGAACTGATAAAATCAACAGCGGTATTTCTTTATTATGCATTTGAAAAAAGAAAGAAACTTTTACAAACTTTATTAGCGCAAGATATTTAGATGTTAGATTGATGGAGGTAAATACTTATGAAACAAATACCCATATTGCAACACTGTTATATTATATGTTTATATCTATATACGCACACTATACAGATTTTGAAAGCTTGTATATGTATATTGTATATACCTTGCATGGGCCGGAGGCCTTGAAGCAAATAAAGTATTGTCATTGTCATTGTCATTGTCATTGATAGAACTTTTTTCGAAAATCGGAGAATGTAGTTCCGTGTAACAACACTTTTACTACAGGTTGTTTCATTAAAATATTATGCAAATTGTGGTGTCAGGAGCTTTTCTCCTGAATCTGAATGTGGCACATTTTCATATAGGCCAGTATTCAAACACCATTCCGATGAATAGACACACTGTAAGAACATACCTGCGTATGCAAATGGTGCAGAAATGATAAATAATTATATACGCACACACCATGAATAATAGAATCTCGGGTGAGAAGAAATATACCAGGATTTTTAAAAGTGGTGGCGCTATAACTCTAGTGATGGTGCTATACAGTAGTGGTGGTGCTGTTACGACATTCAATAATACGAACTGCTGACGCGTCAGGAACAAAACAAACACAATATTTTTTCTAATTGATAATTTTTCTGCAAATAATTATGTTGTTAAAGAAAGAAAAACATGATCATAGTTTATTTACCTTTATGGAACATTCTCTATCCAAGAAAAAAAAAGAACAAAATACTCACAGACCTTTGGGACTCGTGTATTCAAGGTAAATATTTTCCTTTGTTTAAAATGTTAATGTAGAATTATTTCTAACCTTTAAATATTGTACTTAAATACAAACGTAAGTGTACTTTAAATTCGGGTCATGAAAAATAGTAGCAATACCTTTATTTCAAACGAAGATTTGTGTCCAGGCAATAATTTGAAGATAGTGTAGAATTTATTTTTATATTAATATTCTGAAAGTTACTTCCCTTTGTTTTTATACGTCGTTTGCATGTCATTGTAAACAAAAGACCTTACTTTCACAATTCTTTCTGAAAAGTGAATACAGTACATTTTCAATTCCAATCGATTAAATATGATTATAAATTTAATAGAGCTTAGTTGCACAATCTGAATCCATATATATGTAGATTATTTTATGTATGTATTTTGTTGAGTAACGTAATTTTAGTAGAGTGTGGGATAGGTTGATATCATCGATTATTGTAGAAATTTCAGTGGCTTGCAGACAGACATTTTCATATATTAAAGTTGAATATATTAGCCACTAATCATATACAACAGCGCCACCACTACAGTATAGCGCCACCACTTGAGTGATAACGCCACCACTTTCGAAAATAGTTGTGTTTTAACTTTTTACTGTGTTTTTCGTAATTCTTTGATGTATAGGAATACATGTAATTTATTTTTACACCATTTGCATGCACAGGTATGTTTTTATAGTGTGTCTATTCATCGGAATGGTGTTTGAATACTGGCCAATATGAAAAAATGCCACTGTCAGATTCAGGAGAAAAGCTCCTGGCACCACAATTTGCATAATATTTTAATGAAATAACAGCCAACCTGTAGTAAAAGTGTTGTTACATGGAACTACATATTCCGATTTTCGAAAAACGTTCTATCAATAAAAATATAAGATAAAATATAAATTTTACTCACGTGTTTACAAATAGAAATGGGCGATAGCTGCACCACGGAAACGTCGATAGCTCATTTTCTCTCACCACAATTTGGTGGTGGCGCTAGCATTTAGTAGCCGTGAAACAAGTAACCTAGCAGACGATTATTGATTTTTGTGACAGTTTGCATGGAAAGGTGTTAAAGTACAGGTACTTGTAGTTTTAACGCTGGTTATGATCAAACTAAGTAACATCCGCGGATTTTTTTTTTTTTTTTGATTTTTTTATACCCTCTAAAATTTGGGCGCCAAGGCCATACAGCGTTATACCGAGGACCGCGGTATATCGAGTAGCGTTGTAACGGGTTTCGAGTGTAGTGATCGGTTAAGGACTATGCTATTTTGACATTGTAAAATTCCTATGTAAAACTGAGATTGTCGTAACAACACGAGAAATGCACGGGGACCAAAGAGAAACTAATAATAATGAAAACATGTATCTCTGAGTAAATTATAAAGTATCAAAAACACTCAAAAGCATGTCCCAGCAGTGTACTAGAAAAAAATGCATAGACATTTTCAGTGCAAGTTTTTGGTACCGTAAGTCGGTAATATTTGTACAAAATATATATTAATCAATCAAGGATATGTCAGTGTAAATGAGCCGAGCGTTAGTTTTCTAAGAAATTGTCGTTAAACTCTGTTACACAAATCACACATGCACCGCTCTTTTACAAAAATATGTCCGCCATGTTTTCTTCAGTAAACGAAATAAAAGTAGTGTTTTACCTTGGATTTCCTTATTGTATAGTACGTTTCACTTTCTAATCTAAATAAAGCATCACTTTTTTATAACATCCCACTGTCCGATCTTTCTGATCACTTAACGATCACTCACAATTATAAAATAAATCCAACGTGTCATCAAAATTATCACTTTACACGGCTTCATGGACATCACAGCCTACTAACATTAAATTTGTAATCATGCGCCAACCAAACAAATGATGAAAGATCGGGACTTTTTCAAAGATATGTTTTATTTTCTGTAATTTCCTGATATTCTAACCTTGAAACAACCGAATTGTATGCACAGAAATAACGAAGAATTTATGCAATATAGCTTTTAGTTTAAATTTTGGACCTAGTTTTTTTCCAGCCCAACAACAGACATGTATATGTCACAAACCCGGCTTGTCCTCGAATTCAGGGTCAAAGGTTCTTCTTTTTCTTCTTCTTCCTGGTAATACGCAGGGCTCACTCTGGAGCATCGTCGCGTATGAAAAGACTATGTACAAGGTCGTTGTGAGATGAGCAACAGTGCAGGATAAACAAGAGCGCTGCCAAGCGGGGCAATATACGCCCGAAGGCTTACATCATAGGATGGGGGCAAAATTTTAAGAACTTCACTGTTGAAGCCCCAAAGGACTGGAACAACAAAAGGAAAACATCAAAAAACAAATCCACAAAAAAAAAATTCAAAGTCTACAAAAAAATCCTTATCAGGTACAGGTATGTAAAAATACACCTTAAAATTGGAGGTACCATCCATGTTGTACCACAGAAAAGTGGTCTCGGTTTTTCCCTACGGCCAATAATAAAAAAGTTTCAAAATAAGCTATTTATAGTAACATAAAAGGGAAGTAATTCAAAAAAAAATTATTGTAAGTACAAAAAAAGAGATCTGCCAAATAAAAACAAGAGCACTGCAATGCAGAGCAATATACACAAAGCAAAGTCATATATGACCTTTGACCCTTAAGTGTGACCTTGACCTTGAAGCGAGTCATCCGGAACATGCGCTCTGCACATCGTTACAATGTGGTGAACATTTCTGCCAAGTTTCTTTGAAATCCTTCCAGCAGTTCAAGAGTTACAGAGCGGACACGAAACAAACTGATATGACTTTTGACCCCTAAGTGTGACCTTGACCTTGAAGCAAGTCATCCAGAACATGCGCTCTGCATGTCGTCTTGGTGTGGTGAACATTTGTGTCAAGTTTCTTTGAAATCCTTCAAGGGGTTCAAGAGTTACAGAGCGGACACGAAACAAACTGATATGACCTTTGACTCCTAAGTGTGACCTTGACCTTGAAGCGAGACATCCGGAACATGCGCTCTGCACGTCGTCTGGGTGTGGTGAACATTTGTGTCAAGTTTCCTTGAAATCCTTCAAGGGGTTCAAGAGTTACAGAGCGGACACGAAATTGCTAACGGACGGACAGACGGACAGACGGACACCAGCGTCATAACATAATACGTCCCTTCGGGCGTATAAAAAGGTAAAAGCAGTTAAAATCCCTGTACATAGAGCTAGCAGCGACAACTGGCAAGCCCTGCCTTGAAAGTGTCCAAGGTCTGGGCTGCGACGACGTGCTCTGGCAGCTGGTTCCACAATCAGATGCCGGCTGGAAAGAAGGAGCGTCTGTAAGTGTCAGTCCTACAGAAAGGCAGTGCATATCGCAAGGTGTGACCACGTGTGGAGAGTGCTGTTGTGTGGAGGAACAAGTCTTTACGGATGTCTACTAGGCCGTGTGTAATGCGGTACATCATCACCAGTCTACTGTCTGATCTTCTTTGTTGTAAAGAATCCCAGCCAAGGTTCGATATCATCTGGCTGGTGCTGCTGGTGGTCTTGTAATCCACCATCACAAACCTGGCTGCTCTGCGCTGGACCTCTTCCAGTTGCTGGATGTTTCTGCTGGTATGAGGGTCCCAGGCGGCTGAAGCATATTCAATTACCGGCTTCACCAGGTTGTTGTAACATTGGGCTTTGACTCCCTGTGGGCATCTTAAGAGGTTGCGTCGAAGGAAGCCAAGCGTGTTGTTTGCTTTCTTGGTCTTGTCGTCCACATGAGCATTCCAGGAAAGGTTCTCAGTTAATGTCACACCAAGATACTTGCCGGAAGTGACTACTGATAAGTCATGGCCATGGATAGTATAAGTGGCTTTGATAGGGTTTCTCCTTTTGGTTATTCTAACAACCTCACACTTGGATGGGTTGAAATCCATCTGCCAGTCCTTTTCCCACTGTTGCAGCTGGTCCAGGTCCTTCGTAGTGCTATGGTGTCCTGCTGTGACCGTATCTTCCTATAGAGGAGACTATCATCTGCGAACAGGCGAGATGTTGATGTCGCTTTCTGTGGCAGGTCATTAATGTACAAAAGGAAAAGAAGAGGGCCAAGAACGGTGCCTTGTGGTACTCCGGAGGTGACAGGCGCAGCTGTTGATGAATGTCCTTTGACAAGAACCTGTTTACTACGGTTGGAGAGGAAACTGTGGATCCATTTGATGGTGTTGCCGCCGATCCCATAATGATCCAGTTTCAGGAGGAGTCGCTGGTGCGGAACCTTATCGAAGGCTTTGGAGAAGTCCAAAAGGATCGCGTCGATTTGTTCCCCTTCGTCAAGCGCTGCAGCAAGGTCCTGTATGGTGAGGATAAGTTGACTGTCACACGACCTTTTCTTCTGGAATCCATGCTGGTTGTCAGAAAGGATGTTATGTTTGTCTAGGTGCTGCATGACCTGGCTGTGGATGATATGTTCCATCACTTTGCAGCAGATGGAGGTAAGGGAGATGGGCCTGTAGTTCGAGGCTAAGCTTTTGTCGCCTTTTTTGAAGACAGGAGTAACCAAAGCCTGTTTCCAGTCATCAGGAACTCGACCTTGTTGTAGTGAGGCTTGAAGCACCAATGTTAGGGCTGGCGCTATTTCCGCTGCGCATTCCTTCAAGAATCTTGATGGTATGGCATCTGGTCCCTGGGCCTTGTGTGGATTCAGGTCGTTCAATAATTTCTGGACACCCTTGTAGTGGATGGTAAATGGTTGCATCCTCGGAGAGGGGCTGCCAGACATAGAGGGCATATTACAAGTGTCTTCGTCCGTGAATACGCTGCTGAACTGTTCATTCAAGATTTCGGCCTTCGTTTTGGGGTCGCTATGCGAGATGCCAACTCTCTTCAGTAGAGATACACCACTGCTATCACAGCGTCGGCTGTTAATGAATGAGTACAGTCTCTTTGGGTTCCTGTCTGTGTCGGGTGTGACCATGTCATTCACATACTTGGAATAGGCCCGTTTAGTCTCATGTTGGGTTTTCTTCTGGAGCTCCTTAAAATGGCGAAAATCTGCATCATCTCCAGATTTCTTGGCTCGTCGGTAAGCTCGTTTCTTCCTCCTGGATAATCGTTTGATTTTTCTTGTGATCCAGGGCTGGTGGTAGCGAGAGGAAGACATTTTAGATGGTACATTATGGTTGATGGTTTCACTGCAGAATGAGCTGAATTGACTCCATAGTGAGTTGATGTCTATGCCTGGCGTGTTCTCAAGTGTGAAATTTTGAGAAAAAGTCTGGGCTTGTGATCTCATGTCACTGGTCTTGGCTTGTTTCCATAGATGTATCTTCCTCTGTGGTTGTTTCTTTCTAGGTGCGAGGACCTTGGCTTCTATGAAGACTATGTCGTGATCACTAAGCCCAGGCATGGGCTTACATTTGTAGATCAAGGATGGTCTGTTTGTCAAAAAGATGTCAAGTATGTTACTGCCACGAGTGGGAAATTTAACAATTTGTTCCATGTTGGTGTCATACATGGTGTCTAGAAGTGACTGGTTGATCTGGTGTTTGTAAGTGGATCGACCTACGGTGTTGTGGTCCCAGTCTATGTCTGGTAGATTGGCATCGCCGGTGACCCATACAGTTGAATTTGGGAACCTAGTGTGAAGGGTTCTGATTTGCTGACAAAGTTCCTCCATGTAGTCTTGGTTGCTGCTTGGTGGTCTGTATATTGCTGCAATTATGAGCGGTTCTTTCCCAAGACACTCAAAACTTGCTGCTACAAATTCCGCTGTTGTTGGTATACTGATGGCGCACCCAGTGATGCTCTCTTTGGCTGCTATGATGACTCCACCATGCGGATCAGTTTGTCTATCTCTCCTCGCTATAATGTTGTACCCTTGTGGGAGAACTTCTCTCTCAAATATGCCGGGGTGCAGCCAGGTTTCAGAGCCAACGATGATATCAGGGTTTGATTCAACCAATAAAAGACTAAAAGCTGTCTTTTTCGCTCGCATACTCTGGAAATTGACAGTCATGACGCTGAAGGTATTGGGCTTTTGTCTATGACCTGACGCTGGCTGAGGTGATGGGCGATAGGGGGATGAGGTATGTTGGGGGGGTCCTATGGAACTGTCAAGTGAACTGAAACTGTGGGTAGTTGTAGACAGTGGACTCTCTGGGGTTGGAGACATAGGTTGGCCCTCATTCAACAGGATACTATAAGAATTTTCTGTAGCGATGGAGGTGGCAATAGAGTCTGATGTGTGGGTCTCAAAGAGGGAAGTCGAGAAATTAGGTATACCGCATGTGACGCAAATCCAGCTAACATTCGATGTTATGCCTCGGTAGACTGCTTCTGGCATTTTCGTGCAGCTGATGTGATACCAGGTATCACAGGAATTGCATGCAACGGCTTTCTGGTTGGACCTGCATGGTTTGTGGCAAACACCACATGGAAATTTGTAGGTTGGACCTGGATGAGGATGGCAATCACCAAATAAGAGTATCCGAAACTGTGCATCGGAAAAGTGTTCATTTAGTGTAAACAAAGACGTTGCCCAGATTGTAAGACAAAAAACAACAAGATTCATACGTCCTACCATGACTTTACTCTGTGTCTGTATGATACCAGGTGACAATCGGCTTATAGGTGTCTGTAGGATCTGTATCTCTAAATATTCAGTTTGCTGACATGATATTTACATGTTGTTGTTGTTTGGGAAAAAAAAGTATTTTCCAAGTAAGGACTCGGTTGCTGAGCTATGGGACGACGGATCTGTAATTGTTACAGGGGAATACTTAATGTGACTCTATAGTGCTGTACAGAACATAAATACAATAAATAAACAATCGCTTACTATGTTTTTTGTAAGTCCTGTAAGATGAAACGGCTCATGTTTATAATTCATATACATCCGTATCAGGAACATTGACAATCACAGTTTGATTTTTTCCTCAGACATGAAAACAGTAACTTTTATTCCTTTGTTTACATTTCAAACATGGCGATTCACATATGCGTGCTTTCCGACCCACATGGTGTGCAAACTTTTGAAATTAAAAGTATGGTGTATTCGGCAAACCATTTGTAATTTATGACGTAAATTTCATCGAGAGTATCATTTAATAAATATGTTGACGAAATTTAATTGAATATTAATAAGTTTAATACTTTCAAAAAGAAACAAAAAAAAAAAAAAAAAAAAAAAAAAACACGTGATGGTCATGGTCGCTGGCTTCGAATCTGTACAAATGAATATGCAAAGGAGTATTTGTTTGAGTGTAATGTGAAAATATATTATTACAATTACATATCACCAGCGAACGCGACATGTATTATATTTTCACGAGGGTTAATGCTTTAAAAATTGATCTTACATGTAAAACAAACATATTCCTAGTGTACAAAAGGTAAAGGTAAAGGTCTTGTTTATTATAGTGCAACCTCTGTTGAAAGGGCCAGTCAATTTGGCTTATGAGACACCGTTATCGTGCTTTCCAATTAGAGTAACTTCGGGAAAATTCGACAGTCGTGTATATTCGACACACTGAATTAAATCCACGTGGAAAAACCCATAATGTCCTTGAATAATTTTTCTTAAGTAATTTATATGACGTCATATTTATATATGACATCATGAGAACATTTTGATCACACAGGCATTCTTTCTTTTTCCGATACGCGCATCGGGTAACTTCGACAATCAAATTCATTTTGAACGAAAATCGTAGTTACAGTTTTCTGTAAGAATGGTCAGCGGAGCTAAGGTATGTAAAACTATTCTTACAATTGCATTTTGACTTTACTTAACCGAAATACAAACAGAAATATATTTGATGTTGATATTTAGAAACAAATAATATTCCCCGGTTTCCAAGCATGACCTTGGCTAGGGGTGACGAATTTGCACGACAAGATATAACATTGTTGTGCAAATTCGACATACTATCAAAATTATTCGATTTTATCGTCTTTAAAGGATATTTACGGCATACAAATGGTTTAAATGTGTTTTTTAACCATATCCACGCTTTCCTAATTTTGTCCACGCAGATTCTTAAAGTATGTTAACCTAAGATGACGTCGCTAATTACGTCACTGATTTGTGCATTAAAAAAGCACCTGTGCATTTAATTAGCGTGCACATATTTACATCTGGGACCAGTACGAATTTATGACAATTAATTATCAATAGACAATCAAAATTCGTGCAAAGTAAAATATATTGAATAGGATATAATAAGAACATTATACAATTAAAGCATTTTTGGTTTATTTTCAGGCAAAATGAAAGAATTCAGCTGCATTAATTGCAAGTTCTGGAAAACAAACTCATTTTTCACAATTTGTAAACCCATGAAGAAAACAATCTAAAGATAAAAAAAAAATCAAAATTCGACTCAAAAAGAAAGGAAATTATTTCATACTCAAAAGACTTCAAAATTATTTCAAAAGATTTAAAACACTCAAAACGGACATTAATTCCAAATGATGACACAAAAACAGAGTTTCAAGGCTAAAAGGCTTTTTGCCCATTAAAAATGCTCCAGAACCAAAAAAACAGTGAAAGATGTTCAAAAATTGCTCGAAGAATCTGAGGATATTAGATATTGAGAGTTCAGAAGAAGATGAAGATACTATGCAAACTGTTTTCCAAAATATGACTTTGCTAGAATCCACATCTTCAACGCAAACAGACCATTGCTTCATCCTGAGCACTGACTCGTGCGAAGAATCTGATATGTTCACAATTGAAAATATTATTCAACAGATCCCTGATGTTTTAGACTACCTTAAATCAGAAAATCAAATTTAAATGTACATAGAATTTACAACATTACTCGCGGAACATACTACATTACCCTGCACAATAATGCGTCAGACTGGCATGAAGCTCCGCCCCGTCTAGGCAATAAAAACGCACTATAGTATAATATAAGCCAATCGTTTATAGGCCAAAAACAGGTGATAATTCTATGGGGCTAAAAAGGTCCTTTGACCTCGCAGATAAGTGTAAAGTTGCGTGGGCAGTGTTACATATTTCATTACTGCCCATGAACAAACTCAATAAAACCGAGTCTGCTATTTTCTGTATTCTGTTTGATGTCTTTGCTTTCGAAAGATCTACATTTATTCGGAATTCAGCTTGTATAGTACTGGACACTTGCATCAAACCTTGAGCCAATATTTTTTGTCAAACAAGAGGATATTATATATTTCGGTAAAATTGCTTGACAAATTTAAGTTATGGACCGTGATGGTATGAAAATTCCACTGACCCTGAGGACATATGAGAAATTTTAAGCAAATGCTTGCAGTAGTATTTAATGTTAACCTCTGATAAATATTTTATAACTGCAAAAAGGTGGGCAATTCAGTAAATATGCCTGACACAGTTATGTTTCTTGATGGTATGACACTGCCCTTC
>NW_026461910.1:0-54550 GCF_021730395.1 Mercenaria mercenaria
AACCAGTCTGCTGGTTCTGAGAGGGCCCATGAGCTTTCTCCTGCTGTAACAGAAGCTGAAGTACAAGACTGTTGGACCTCGGCTGCAACAGAACCTGATGATGAACTCACAGTAGATGTAGCGGTACCAGCACTGACTATGGAGGTTGCAGTATATATGCTTGAAGTCGTGTTCACAATAGAAGTTCCTATACTGGTTCCTCTGTGTACAACTGAAGACGGGATACTGGTTCCTGTATATACAACAGAGGAAAGAGTGCTGGTTCCTACTAAAGAAGTTGCTGTAGAAGTAGGTGGAGGTCGAATGCCTAATTTTAAAATTATACAAGAGGACCACGATGGTCCTGAATCGCTCACCTCTTCCCACATGACCCAGTTTTGAGTATGACGTCGTTTTTTCTATTATTTGACATAGTGACCTAGTTTCTGAGCTCATGTGACCCAGTTTTGAACTTGACCTAGATATTATCAAGATAAAAATTCTGACCAATTTTCATGAAGATCCATTGAAAAATATGGTCTCTAGAGAGGTCGTAATGTTTTTCTATTATTTGACCTATTGACCTAGTTTTCGAAGGTACGTGACCCTGTTTTGAACTTTACCTAGATATCATCAAAGTGAACATTCTCACTAATTTTCATGAAGATCTCATGAAAAATATGGCCTCTAGAGAGGTCACAAGGTTTTTCTATTTTTATACCTACTGGCCTAGTTTTTGACCGCACGTGACCCAGTTTCGCACTTGACCTAGATATCATCAAGGTGAACATTCAGATCAATTTTCATGAAGATCCATTGAAAATATGGCCTCTAGAAAGGTCAAAAGATTTTAATAATTTTAGACCTACTGACCTAGTTTTTGAACGCAGTTGACCCAGTTTCAAACTTGACCTAGATATCATCAAGATGAACATTCAGACCAACTTTCATACAGATCCCATGAAAAGTATGGCCTATAGAGAGGTCACAAGTTTTTTTTCATTATTTGACCTACTGACCTAGTTTTTGAAGGCACGTGACCCAGTTTCGAACTTCATCAAGGTGAACATTCTGACCAATTTTTATGGAGATCCATTAACAAGTATGGCCTCGAGAGAGGTCACAAGCTTTTTCTATTTTTAGACCTACTGACCTAGTTTTTGACCGCACATGACCCTGTTTCGAACTTGACCTAGATATCATCAAGATGAACATTCAGACCACTTTTCATACAGATCCCAAGAAAAATATGGCCTTTAAGAGAGGTCACAAGGTTTTTCTATTATTTGACCTACTGACCTAGTTTTTGACGGCACGTGCTCTACTTTCGAACTTGACCTAGATATCATCAAGATGAACATTCAGACCAACTTTCATACAGATGCCATAAAAAATATGGCCTCTAGAGAGGTCACAAGGTTTTTCTATTATTTGACCTACTGATCTAGTTTTTTATGGCACGTAACCCACTTTCGAAGCTGACCTAGATATCATCAAGGTGAACATTCTGACCAATTTTCATGAAGATCTCATGAAATAATTGGCCTCTAGAGAGGTCACAAGGTTTCTCTATTTTTTGACCTACTGACCTAGTTTTTGACCGCACGTGACCCAGTTTCGACCTTGACCTAGATATCATCAAGATGAACATTCAGACCGACTTTCATAGAGATCCCAGACAAATATGGCCTTTAGAGAGGTCACAAGGTTTTTCTATTATTTGACCTACTGACCATGTTTTAAATGGCTAGTGACCCAGTTTCAAACTTGACCTAGATATCATCAAGGTGAACGTTCTGACCAATTTTCATGAAGATTTTGTGAAATATATGGCCTCTAGAGAGGTCACAAGGTTTTTCTATTTTTAGACCTACTGACCTAGTTTGTGATGGCACGTGACCCAGTTTCGAACTTGACCTAGATATCATCAAGGTGAACATTCTGACCAATTTTCATGAAGATCTTGTGAAATATATGGCCTCTAGAGAGGTCATAAGGTTTTTCTATTTTCAGATCTACTGACCTAGTTTTTAATGGCACGTGACCCAGTTTCGAACTTGACTTAGATATCATCAAGATGAACATTCTGACCAACTTTCATAAAGATCCCATGAAAAATGTGACCTCTAGAGTGGTCACAAGCAAAAGTTTACGGACGCACGCATGGACGAACGACAGACACCGCGCGATCACAAAAGCTCATCTTCTCACTTTGTGACAGGTGAGCTAAAAAAAACCACTTATAAATAAGGTATGCATATTATCATGTTATGATTAAATTGTTTTCTTCAATGTCGAGTTTAAATTAACTATTATATTTAAAAATATATAATAAGAAAATTTCGTGATGAAAATATCATGGAGTGCCTATTTTTTTCATGCATTTCAAAAATTCTGAAATACATTCAAGCTGCCAACCTTTCTCATTTAAAAATATTAGTTTGTTTGTACATGTATAATTAAAGTTTAGGTCAAATGACTTTCCAGCTTTAACTTGGTATCTGTTTATAAACAGTGACTTCATGTCAGCCTGCTGGATAGTTTACTCCCATGAGACGTATTTGATTCCAGTTAGATTAAAACCAATACAATGTCATGTAATAGTGACTCAGTCAGCAAATATAACTATTGGGCCAAGGCAGCCTCTCCTTTTAAATATCTCAAGAGAGCGTCAAAGAACAGTCAACATAGCAATGCTTATAATGCTTATAGATTCTAAATGCTCCGTTACAAGATTTTAATTCATCTCCTTACAGCAGCCGCTAGGACCAGTCATTCCAGTGTCAACAGTTATACAATAACTTACCTGTATTGCTTGAATTACCAGTTAATCTGCTCTCTTCCTCGTCCTGTAACCAGGTTAGAACTTGTTGGGTAGTGACCACTAATGACCCTGTAGTCGGAAACAACATAAACTGGTAAACATACCTTCTGCTGATCTTTAAACTGCTCATCTTTAAACTAGAGATTGTTTTTCAAGCGTTCACGGTAAAAGAGAAGTAACACACACACACCACAGAAGTCGACAAATCAATGGTTATAACCCCACTGAATATCATTATCCTAGAGCAAGCCGATGATATGCACAACGACTTGGAATAGATTTGTGAACAATGTAAATTACGACAAATCAAGGGCCATAACTCATTTGAAAATCTCTGAAATGCAACATGCTGATGACATGCACAACAATGTTTGGCAGAAGTTTTGTGTAAATCCGCCGTATAGTGTCAGATGAGTTGCGTGGACACACTTTGTGACAGACAGACGGACCACACCAAGACAATATGTCTCCGCACCATTTTTTGCCGAGAGACATAATAATCTATCACTTAGTTACTGAATTTACAGTCAGCTTTTTAATAACCACAATTTAAAAGAATCTGTAGATAACAATTACGAACAGGAGTATCAAATAATAGCACTTTTGCATTTTTGCTTACTTTTATATTTCATCATATTGACACACTCGATTATTAAAATGCTTAAAATGCAAGAAATATAAGACAAACCTGTTTGTAGTCTTACAGCTAAGATCGCCTCTTTTGTCCGATCTACAGAGTAGCCCATCTCCCGCATAACAGCGGCAGCTTCAGTTGTCATTGGATCGGGAGGATTACGATTCTCTACAATATCAACACAAATTGTTGGCATTAATCTATTGACAGTGATCAAAACCATTTTGAACTGAACTTCGATATTTTGTGACTTCACTTAACTTAAGAAATATTCTCTTGTTTTGCAATATGTAAGATGTGAACACAATTTTCTTGTAGTAAATGCTCCGAAATTGGTTCATAAGTAAAAAGCTCAAATTGTTTTACTATCAACAGGAGAAATGAAACCAGAGCTGTCGGATGACAGCGCGCTCGACTATTAGAATGGGGTCAAAATATTACCATAGATTTTCAGAAAAAAGAAGTAATGGATTAAACACAAAAATATGGACATGTACGAAAACAGAACCAATTTCCAAATACAAAAAGGGCCATAATTCAGCCAAAATTGATGACAGAGTTATGTACTCTTGTCTACTGATAGAGACTATTATAATGAACAAGTTATAAAAGTTTCAAAGCCATATGTCAAACACTTTACACAAAATATGAACTGGTACAAAAAATTTAACCAAGATTTCTAGGTTAAATGGGGCCATAATTCAGCCAAAATCCTTGATGGAGTTATGTACTCTTGCCTATAACTGAACATGGTAATGGTTAACAAGTGTTGAAAGTTTCAAAGCTTTATCTCAAAAGACTTTGTCAAAATGTGGACTGGTACGAAAAACTTAACCAAGATTTCTAAGTCAAAAAGGGGCCATAATTCAGCCAAAATCCTAGATGGAGTTGCGTAATCTTGCCTATAACTGGACATGATGATGGTAAACAAGTGTTGAAAGTTTCAAAGCTTTATCTCAAAAGACTTTGTCAAAATATGAACTGGTACGAATAACTTAACCAAGATTTCTAAGTCAAAAGGGACCATAATTCAGTCAAAATGCTTGACAGAGTTATGTACTCTTGTCTACAACTGGACATGGTGATGGTAAACAAGTGTTGAAAGTTTCAAAGCTTTATCTTAAAAGACATTGTCAAAAAGTGGACTGGTACCAAAAACTTAACCAGGGTGTGACGCCGACGCCGTGAATAGGATAGCTCTACTTATTCTTCGAATAGTCAAGCTAAAAATAATTTCAAAATTGGACTATATGGTTTAATATACTCTTGGAGTATCTAAAATAAATAATACCACATACCATCTCGTCTCTGTGCAATCTCTTTTTGTTGTCGTTGTTGCTCAGCCATCTGCAAAAGAAGTGAAATTTGCAAAATGTTTTGAACTGATTTAAACATAGAACTCATGAATTCTAATGACTATAAATATTCTGCAAAGTATTGTCAGTATGTCTGAAGTCATTAGTCCATCATCTTTGATAGACAGGAGAAAGTTGTCAGTTAACAACCAATAACAAATCCGTATTTGTATGGATTTAAAGTTTTTATTTCCTGAACAATATCGCTCTTAATATAACTAAATATTCTTCCAAGCCAAGCTTCTCCATTGTTGGGTTAAGGGTGGTTCTCTATTGAAAAGCCATTACTCATAAAGGTATAGAAACTCTCACTGAAACATTTGAGTGTTGTATAAATTTCAGTTTTTTTTACTACCCTGCAGACCTAAAATCATCTTTAACATCTTAAAATTCCTAAATTTCAATCAATAACCTAATTAAGTATCCCAACGACTTATAGCATGTTTACGTGTGTAAGCTATCCACAGGAATTTTTTAAACAATATTTCCTTTCAATCTGAATAAGGTTTAAGATCCTTCTGCATTGCCAAAATAAATTAACACACTTTTAAAACTTTTATTTCAATATATTTGGATGAAGACGTATCGACCCATACCTCCACGCTGACTCGCATTATTTCACCAGCAAAAGAAATGCACCACTTCTAAACTTACATGTTTTTGATGCCGTCTCTGAACTGCAGCCACATATCTCTCGCCTTTCAATTTGTTGACATATTCACAATGCGGGAACCATCTTGTATGTTCCAACATTGGATCATCACCTGTTATACATATATCGCTGAGAATACAAAACAGCATCTGAAGCATTTTTGTAACTATTTTTACTATTGTGACAAACGGAATTATAGCCAGAACATCCAATTCAAATTGGAGTAAATACCTAATATTTAGGTATGTACTGATATGCCATTATTTATCAAGATATAATGTAGACTTGGCCATAATACATTAAGTTTGGGTGCAGCCTTGTTCATGATTCACGTAGTGCAGGCTTGGTAATAATACGTTAAGATTTGGTGTACTTTATGCCATGATTCATCAAGATGTGATATAGCCTTAGCTGTAGTACATTAAAATTTGGTGCAGCCTTGGCATAATTTTCTGAGATGTAACTGTATCCTTGGCCATGGTTCATTAAGATATGATGTAGCCTTGGCCGTAGTACACTAAGAGTCAGTGTAGCCATGGTCACGATTCATTAAGATGTAATGTAGCCTTGGTCATGATTCACAAGATGCAATATATCAGTTATTATTTCCTATTCCTATTCTATTGTGTATTTCGAGAAATATGCTCACATCACTTTATTTATTTCACAGAATAAAATAATATCAACTGTTTTTTCCTAAATTATTCAAAGGTAAAAGGACAAATAATTGTTTAGATTGGTTCAATTGCACATTATTCTAACAAAAGGTTTTAAAAAAACGTATCACGTAGTGTACTTTCAAGGACACGTGTTTATATCTACACTTACTGCTCTAGATATTTTATGATCTGTCTCATGACAGCCAAAGAGACAGACACAGACAAAGGAAAGTATCCTGTTTTGTTACTCTGCTCTATGATGGACAGTATTAGATACATTATTCATCAAAACGTGAATGAAACAAAGTCTCATCATGCAACCTACCTGGTTCCCAGTTCCGCAGACCCCCACCACAACAATAACAGCGAGTAAAATCTGCTACACCTGTAAAATACACGATGGTTTATTGTTACTAAAATATATCCTGATACAAGTTTCATGGTTGTTTATTTTGTTTTACGTTTTGTTGCAAGTTTCCGGTATGTTAGTGAAAGTTAGCATGCATATGGTAATAATAACTACCTCATATGTCAAATGCTTAATTTAGCAAGTTATCTTGCTAATTAATGCAAGTATAATTTTCTGATTTTTCACATTTCATCACTTTCACCAAAATTACCAGATAAAACAAGAGCTGTCATAAGAGACAGCACGCTCGACTATTTCGATGCTGGATAGTGAAACTGGGCACATCTGAGGAAACTAGAGCTGTCACTGGAGTGTTTAATGACTCCAATTGTGGACGAAGATATTGCACAATAGCCTGAGTCTATGTCAAAAATATCAACTTAAAGTAATAAGAGAGGTAAAGATAAAATGTATCAAAACACTATATAAGTATATCCTAAGCAAAAAGGGGCATAATTCATTAAATATTAGTGCCAGAGTTATGCAGCTTGTGTCATATAGTGTGGGTGATGATGTTGAACAACTATTTTAAGTTTGAATCAAATCCATTCAGTAATAACAGAGACAGAGTGAAAGTGCATCAAAACTTGAACCTAAAATTCTAAATAAAAAGGGGGAATAATTAATGAAAACTTGGTGCCAGAGTTATGCACCTTGCATCATATGATGTAGGTGATGATGTTGAACAACTATTTTAAGTTTGAATCAAATCCATTCAGTAATAACAGAGACAGAGTGAAAGTGCATTAAAATTTTAACCTAAAATTCTAAGTAAAAAGGGGAAATAATTCATGAAAAATTGGTCTCTTAGAGTTATGCACCTTGTGTCATGTGATAAGGGTAATGATGTTGAACAATTATTTAAGTTTGAATCAGATCCATTCAGTAATAACAGAGATAGAGTGGAAGTGCATAAAACTTTAACCTGAAATTCTAAGTAAAAAAGGGGAATAATTAATGAAAAATTGTGCCAGAGTTATCTCTGTCATATGATGTGGGTGATGATGCTGAACAACTATTTTAAGTTTGAATCAAATCCATTGAGTAATAACTGAGGCAGAGTGAAAGTGCACCAAAACTTTAACCTGAAATTCTAAGTAAAAAGGGGGAATAATTCATGAAAAAATGGTGCTAGAGTTATGCACCTTGTGTCATATCATGTGGGTGATGATGTTGAACAACTATTTTAAGTTTGAATCAAATCCAGTCAGTAATAACAGAGATAAAGGGAAAGTGCATCAAAACTTTAACCTGAAAATCTAAGTGAAAAGGGGGGATAATTCATAAAATATTGGTGCCAGAGTTATGGCCCTTATGTCAGATGATGTGGATGATGATGAGGAATAAGTATTTCAAGTTTGAATCAAATCCATCAAGTAATTACAGAGATAAGTTGAAAAAAGAGAAAGTGCACCAAAACTTTAACCAAGGTGGGGACGCAGAAAGACACCGACGCCGGGGCGAGTAGGATAGCTCTCCTTATACTTCGTATAGTCGAGCTAAAAATATAACGTTATTCTTTAGACAAAAGATACCCACCAACATAGAAGAAACCTGCTTCTGACATCTGTCTCTGAGTTTGATCCAAGTATTCTGGCCATCCTTGGTATGAGCTAACTCTAGAATCTATATTGACATAGTCTGGATGTTTAGGATTATCTACCACCACTGTTATTGTAGGATCTGTTTTTCCTCCAGCACCAGGTGCTGGGTTAGTTTGTCTTGTACCGGAAGCTGCTTCTACAGAAGGTGATGGAGTATTGCTTTGTTGTAAACCTTCTGTTGCTCTTGGAAAAGAAGTCAGTGCACCTGTGTTTGGGCCAGCTGTTCTCAAACCTAACCAAATCAAATATTTCTATATCAGTATGATTTCCTTTCAATGGGATTGTTTTCAACATTGTTTCAAATATATTGCTTCCAGCTTCCTGGCTCAAAAATAAATTTCATCTAGAAAAAAACCTGATATAAGAAAGGAAAAGAAATACATTTATGTTTTTATTTCTATTTAAACATGATGTAAAACACAGTAATATATTGTTTATTTAAAGATATTTATCTGTTGTAATTACAGTCAGTACATTGAAATTTCTGTTTCAGTACAGTTACAAAATATCTGGAATGTGAAATGTGAGAAAACCAACCACATATATTTACACAAATATATGTACCACAAATATTTTCTTTTTATTAACTATGTGTACTAGTATTATGTTTTTCAATGAAATAGGAATTAGTGATGTCATTCCTTTGTAACTGAAAATAAGGACGAATAAATCTTAAAGTATTTTGGTACTTATTATTTAATCCCTTTGATATCATGAAATACCATAGGCCTTGGCAAAAATCCCCCATTTTTACCTGATACATAGTATAGATACATGTCAAAAATAAAGAAATATCTAAAAATATCTTCTGGGTTACTGGATTTCGTCATATTTGTGTCTACTTTTTGATCTACCTAATTCATAATAATGTTTGAGTAAATTTGGATTTATTTTGTAAGATCCAGATTAAACAAGTAAAGGTTTCTGAAGGTGGTACATGTGTAGTATGATCTTTTTAAATTCTACATATAATCAAGAATGTCAGTGTTATGGCCTAACATATATCTGACTTTAACGTACAACATTGACATTGGACCGAATGACCGGGTTGTATATTCTGCATGTTGTCTCCATGAGGTTAACAATTGATGTTAATTTTATGAAAATACTTTCAAGAATTATGATACAGTGTTAACACAAATTTAAGATACTGTCCCCCGGATTTCTAAGTGTGACTACTTGCACCTATCACCTGGGTTTGTGCACTCTGTGAATTGTCTTGACGATGAAAACTACTGATGCTTGTTCTTTGAAAATCTTCAATGCGGTTTAGAAGACATAGCATGGACATGAAAGTGGTCACGGAATTTAGCTACTTAAATTCTTACCTCCAAGTGTGAGCCTGATCTAAGACCTAGCAACCCACGTTGTGTTTTCTGTGTCCTCTTGGTGAGGTTAAATATTAATGTTAATTTTACATAAGCTTCCAAGCGGTTACGAGGATATGGAGCTGACACATTTATGCTATTTGATTTTTGACCTCTCAGTGTGACCTTGACCTTTCACCTACTTACTTGGATTGTATACTGTGTACGTTGTCTTGGTTAGGTTAACTAACAACAGATGCTAGTTTCATGAAAATCGTCCAAGTGGTTTAGACAACATGGCGCTGAAACAAAATTAAGCTACCCGATCTTTTAGCTCCATGGGTAACCTTGAACTTAGTTTAGTTGTGAGCTCTACACATCGTAAGTGCGACCACTACCTTGGACTTAGAGATTTGGGTAGTTCCTCTGCATATCTTTGTGAAGTGAATAACTGATGTAAGTTCTATGAAAATCATCCAAGTGGTTTAGACAATATGGAGTGGGCACAAGTTAAACTTTTATATATTTGAGCTCAAATTGTGACTTTGACCTGGGACTTTTGGCTTTTGGTTCTGCATGCCGACCTTGTGAGGTAAACAATTGGATATAAGTTTCATGACAATCATCCAAGCTGATTAGACAATGTGGAATGGACACAAGTAAAGCAATATGCTTAAAATTATTCAGCCAATCCACTGACATACTATGACGCTCATGAAATTACCTGAAAAAGTACAAGCCCCCACTGGCCCACCCAGTAAGGAGGAGGGGCGGATACCTGGTAGTTGACTCCCTGTACCTGAAGACGAGCTGCCACTGTTCAAAGGATCAATGCCAACTGTAAAGAAAAAGAATAAATAATAAAACAGATATTTTCTTTCACCAAAGTAACCATTATTATCTTTAAATATACAATTTTGTGATTATTTGTCAAGTCAGATTTAAACTGACATTTACTGCAGAGGTTTTACTCCTGTTAACTAAGGATTTTTCTAGTTATTGTTACATAATTATATTTTCTTAGAAGAAAAAAAAAACAGAGTTCTGTTAATAAAAGACATATTAAAGGGTAAGCGACCTTTGTTTGAAAGGACAATCTGAACCAACTATCAAGTACGGAAAATCAACAAGATGCTAAATTCTCATTCTGTTGAACAAAGGTGCTCATTTAAAAAACGTCTAACATATCAGGTGTACTATTACATCAGTAATCAGTTGCACGACACTACAATGTAGAAGACCACAAAAGATATATTGTGGTTCTGGTAACATGCCGGTAATAAACGTTCGATAGGTACACACTTGATTTCATTCCTAATTTTCCATTCAGTAATTTGGGCAAAAGAATAATGTATTTATGTTTGTTGTTTTATCATTTATGTAGATACTTGTCTGTCAATTAATATATACATCTGTCCAAAATCAGTTTAAGATAGTTTCTTAAAGGTTCTTAAATCCAACACAATCTTACAAATACCATCTCCGAAGGCAAGAAAAAAAAAGTTTGGTTGCACCGTTACCTTACATGAAACTGTGATCAAAAGATAATAGGTAAGGGAAGATTTCTCGGAAGCACAGAGCACCAAAAACACAGCCCCAGAGCCATGCATTTGCATAGTAGGCCCACAACTAAAAGAAGCTGTCATGGAAAAATATTTCAGATGGGTTGCTTCAAACATCCAACAAGTACATATTAATTTATGCTAAATATAAATGAAGTCGAAGGAAATGGTAAGGGGTAAAATGGGGTCAGGGGAGGAAACCGAAGGGGAAAGTTGAACAAAGATGAACATACAAGGAAATGCCATGTTCTTTAAAAACAGTCGAACTACTGTGACTACAACGTAAACCACAATAGCACAGACACTCATATACCAAAGATAAACACACAATTAGGCGTAAAAAATATTGTTTGTTTCCGGTGGCCCGACCTACCCTATTTTTTGGCCGCCGACCCTAAACTTTTTTAGCGGTAAAATCGGGCCGCATATTTTTGTGACGCCGCGCAATAAAAATCGTGCCGTACATGTTCAACTTCACCTGCACACAAAACTTCAAATATAACAATATGATGACAGGCCTCGACCTTAGCAGTGGACAGTCGGACCGACGCAACCAAAATATCGGCAGGTCCACTATCAAAAGTCACGGTCTGCAAATAAAATAAAACCCTTAAAAGTGAAAAATAGGGGAAAAACTCGTACCCATATCGGCGAATTCACAAAACCAAAGTTGACGGCATTATACAGTTGTAAGCATTGGCGAGTTAAAGTCAGGATAGCACGAATGGACTACTCCGCCGATCGGGCGAGTGGTTTTTACGTGGTAACTTTACCAAAATGAGAAATTACATCAGGCAAAATTACCTGGATTGACTGGAATTTACCCGCGAATCGTAAAAATATCAAAACGTCATGCTGGTAATTTTCCATTCTACAAGCACGTGTGCCCTATCGTAATATCTAATTTACATCGCGATTACTTTTGACACAAAAAACGCGCATAGTGCATTCATTTTTAATATAATTGCTTCAAATTGTCAACACCGCTTGAGAACTAATACAGTTTGAATTCTTTAACAATTTTAATAAGATATCGACAGGAATGTAGGCAAAATTCTTTGAAAACGATCAAATTTTCATATAATGTTTTGTAAAATTTCAAACAGCGCGATCTTGATTATTTCTTTCTTTCTTAAAGTAAATAAACGGTACTTTTGACCAGAAAGTACAAAAAACACAATTAAAAGATCTTAAATAATGAAAAGGCGGCAGCAATTTAAATACATGGAGTAAAACGATTTTCGGCAAACAGATTTCTGTTAGCGCGGCAGAATAGGTTACGTGACCTCGTGTACATAAATAGAAATGTGGTTTTAAAATAAAGCAGTATGATGTTGTTGCGGTTTTTAATAATTTTAAATGATTCTTTGTACATGTATTTTTTGACACAACACTTTGTTAGATATTCTTCTCGGACAATAATGTAAATTTCTTGAGGGCAAATAGGTCATAGAGGTAGGATATCCACTATCATCGTTCACGGTTTGACACATTTACATGTCAGTTTATTTGAGATATTGCACATTCGCTTTTAAAAGATTAAAGAAAAAACTTTTTTTATTGATTTCTTCTCAATTTAAGGAATCGAGAATGTACGATCAGACAGTGATGTTTCACATGGCGCGAAAACATGACGTAATGCCATGACAATCTCGGGCAACTATACCGCTTTGATCTCCGCTTTAGATGCCAAAATAACCGACACACTTTAGTTTTTTTGTTAATTGATGATGAAAACAAGGCCAATATCTTAGTTTATCACCTGAATAATTACTGATAAATGTTAATGTTTTTTTTTCACTTTCAACACGGATCGAGTGGATGATGACTATTGTGTCCATATTTTGGGACACTTTTCAGTGGTGTGTTACAAAAAACATAACTTTAACGGCTTTTCACATCCCAGGAAAATGTAATGTTTATGCAGATGCTCTCAGTAGACAAAAATTAAATGCGGATATGGAATGGATGTTAGATCACAAAATTTTTTATGTAATCATGAATAGATATGGACCGTGTGAAATAGATATGTTTGCAGCAAACAATAATTACAGACTGCCTCGGTATGTTTCATACCTACCAGACCCTCGTGCTTATGCTATAAACGCTTTTTCTTTGAAATGGACTGATCTTAATTGTTACATGTTTCCACCTTTCAGTGTAGTGGGAGCAGTGTTACAGAAAGTAGAAGCAGAACAGGCATCAGTGGTGTTAGTGGCACCCTTGTTTACAACGCAACCATGGTTCCCACAACTACTAAAAATGGTAACAGCACATCCATTTTTGTTACCAAAAGGAAATCACATTCTCCAAAATCCATTAACCAGAAAACACCACCCGATGGAAAAACTACAACTGTGTGTTTTCAAGATATCAGGACAGAATTGTGCAGTCAAGGCATTCCAGAGGCAGCTGCCGACATTATCCTTGCATCCTGGAGATCGACCACTAAAAAACAGTATGGGACGTATCTCTCCCAATGGCTGTCATTTTGTAGTGAACAACAGATCCCTCCATTTTCACCATCTGTAAATATGCTAATACAGTTCTTGACAACATTGTATGACCGGGGTTTACAGTATAGCGCAATTAACACTGCAAAGTCAGCAATAGCTAGCGTAATAAATTTTTTAAGCAATAAACAACTTGGAAACCATATACTTATTAAACAGTTCATGAAGGGAGTGTCTGAAATTAGACCTGCTCTTCCGAAGTACAACTGTACTTGGGACGTTGCTATTGTGCTAAAATTTTTCAGTTTACAAAAACCTGTAAATCAATTATCAATTCAAGAGTTAGGAACAAGATTAGCGACACTTCTCGCACTAACGACAGGCCAAAGAACTCAAACGCTTTTCTTCATGGATCTTAAAAATATTGTTTTAACTGACACTGACGTAAAAATACGGATAGGAGATCCACTTAAACAATCAAAAGTTAACTGTCATCTGGGAGAAATATATATTGAAGCATATCCAGATGAAAAACTCTGTGTTGTTAGAACTTTGAAAGAATATGTTCAACGAACAGAACAAAAACGCGAAGACACAACAAAACTTTTCATAAGTTCCCAAAAACCATTCAAACCAGTATCTAGTTGTACTATAGCAAAATGGATTAAATCTGTGTTAGGCAAAGCCGGAATCGACATGTCAGTATTCACTGCTCATAGTACTCGTTGGGCATCCACAAGTGCACTAACTAACAGAGTGCCAATTGATACAATCCTTAGAACTGCTGGTTGGAAAAGAGATTGTGTTTTTAGAAAGTTCTATAAAAGGGACATAACAAACAATAGTGATTTCAGTAATGGGATCTTAAAGCTAAATCAGGGAAAAGCATGAAAAAATTATCATGAGACAAAACTGTTGTGTGAGGACTAAGCTGTTAAAATTATTTCAGGATGTACAGTTATAATCAGGGCATAATATTTTCACTAGTCAATTTTATAATGACTTGCTAGTCAAAATTTTTGATTAAGTTTACTTTTTGTTTTCTAGTCGTATAAATTTCGTAATAGTTAACTAGTCAATTTAGTTGGTAGTAGTGTATCTTATATTTCATATCTATACAACTGTTATACATGTTTTTGATTTTTATACACACATACATGGATGTATTTTATACTGTTTACAACTTTTGCATAATGTTTGCTATGTTTATGTTTGTATATAGTGTACATAAAGTTTTATTTCATGTAAAAATTGGTTATTTGTTTCCAGTTATAATTTAGGCCTAAAAGAAACAGGATCACCATGAACATGGACTCTAAAAACTCCAGTGATTCTGATTAGGTAGATTAGGATAACAAAATTGACAAATTAAACGAAACTTACCATAAGTTGAAGTTTGATGTTAATTTTGTTAGTCCTAATCTACCAAGAATCACAGGCCCACCCATTTAACCCACCCTATTAGGAGCTTGGGCTTTCTTCCATGGTTCATGATGATACCTCTCTAAAGTCTGAATTTGCGTGTCACGTGACCACGTTCACTCCTGTGATTCTTGGTAGATTAGGACTAACAAAATTAACATCAAACTTCAACTTATGGTAAGTTTCGTTTAATTTGTCAATTATTTTAGAAATAAGTCCCGTTTGTTTGAGTCATATGAAGTTATGACGTCTACAACGTCACAATTTATGTGATAGAATTGGAGGTCCACTAAAGTCTGAGCAGGTCTACTAGATTTTAGCTGTTGGCGACCTGCTGAAAAAAGTCAAGGTCGAGTCATGAAAAGTCAGTTTTTAGATGGGATTTGTAGTAGTAAGACCTTAAACAACCACTTGTAGCTTTATTAATTCACAATTTGGGCAAACCAGTCAAAACTCCATTGTCTGGCATTTCCAGTTAATCCAGAATTTTAGATTGGGGTAGGGGGTGATGAGAGAATCCACAGCAATATTTCATTCAAGTTTCATGTTTAATTTAATATAAACCCTGTTCTCCGCAAGTAATTGCCAACTTCTCCACATGAATTAGCGGCGGAGAATGAATGATATAGGACACATGACCCAGTTTTGAGTATGACGTCGTTTTTTCTATTATTTGACATAGTGACCTAGTTTTTGAGCTCATGTGACCCAGTTTTGAACATGACCTAGATATTATCAAGATAAAAATTCTGACCAATTTTCATGAAGATCCATTGAAAAATATGGTCTCTATAGAGGTCACAAGGTTTTTCTATTATTTGACCTATTGACCTAGATTTTTAAGGCACGTGACCCAGTTTCAAACTTGACCTAGATATCATCAAGGTGAACATTCTGTACAATTTTCATGAAGATCCATTCAAGGGTATGGCCTCTAGAGAGGTCACAAGGTTTTTCTATTTCAAGACCTACTGACCTAGTTTTTGATCGCAGCTGACCCAGTTTCAAACTTGCCCTAGATATCATCAAGATAAACACTCAGACCAACTTTCATACAGATCCCATGAAAAATATGGCCTCTAGAGAGGTCACAACGTTTTTTCATTATTTGACCTACTGACCTACTTTTTGGTGGCACGTGACCCACTTTCGAACTTGACCTAGATATCATCAAGATGAACATTCTGACTAATTTTTATGGAGATCCATTCACAAGTATGGCCTCTAGAGAGGTCACAAGGTTTTTCTATTTTTAGACCTACTGACCTAGTTTTTGACCGCACATGACCCTGTTTCGAACTTGACCTAGATATCATCAAGATGAACATTCAGACCAACTTTCATGAAGATCCATTGAAAAATATGGCCTTTAAAGAGGTCACAAGGTTTTTCTATTATTTGACCTACTGACCTAGTTTTTGAAGGCACGTGACCCACTTTCGAACTTGACCTAGATATCATCAAGATGAACATTCAGACCAACTTTCATACAGATCCCATGGAAAATATGGCCTCTAGAGAGGTCACAAGGTTTTTCTATTATTTGACCTACTGACCTAGTTTTTGATAACACGTGACCCACTTTCAACCTTGATTTAGATATCATCACGGTGAACATTCTGACCAATTTTCATGAAGATCCATTGAAAATTATGGCCTCTAGAGAGGTCACAAGGTTTTTGTATTTTTAGAGCTACTGACCTAGTTTTTGAAGGCACGTGACCCAGTTTCGAACTTGACCTAGAATTTACCAAGATGAACATTCTGACCCATTTTCATAAAGATCCCATGAAAAATGTGACCTCTAGAGATGTCACAAGGAAAAGTTCACGCACGCACGGACACACGCACGGACGACGGACACCGCGCGATCACAAAAGCTCACCTTGTCACTTTGTGACAGGTGAGCTAAAAACAACAACAAAACGCAAACATGTAAATCAAGCATTTATTTCGTAATATTAAAATACACAACCAAATGGCATTTTATATTGCTAAAACATCATTAAAGGCATTGTACATTCAGGTGTAAATCAAACATAACAATAGGATGCATGTTTATAAGGTTTATAATCTCCCTGTTTGAAACTATGATGGTGTAAGGTTAATAAAACAAGAGGACCATGATGGTCCTGAATCGCTCACCTGTTCCCACATGACCCAATTTTGAGTATGACGTCGTTTTTTCTATTATTTGACAAAGTGACCTAGTTTTTGAGCTCATGTGATCCAGTTTTGAACTTGACCTAGATATCATCAAGATAAAAATTCTGACTAATTTTCATGAAGATCCATTGAAAAATATGGCCTCTAGAGAGGTCAAAAGATTTTTCAAATTTTAGACCTACTGACCTAGTTTTTGACCGCAGTTGACCCAGTTTCAAATTCGACCTAGGTATCATCAAGATGAACATTCAGACCAACTTTCATACAGATCCCATGAAAAGTATGGCCTCCAGAGAGGACACAAGGTTTTTCTATTTTTAGACCTACTGACCTAGTTTTTGACCATATGTGACCCAGTTTCGAACTTGACCTAGATATCATCAAGATGAACATTCAGACCAACTTTCATACAGATCCCCTGAAAAATATGGCCTTTAGAGAGGTCACAAGGTTTTTTTATTATTTGACCTACTGACCTAGTTTTTGATGGCACGTGACCCAGTTTCAAACTTGACCTAGATATCATCAAGGTGAACATTCTGACCAATTTTCATGAAGATCCATTCAAGGGTATGGCCTCTAGAGAGGTCACAAGGTTTTTCTATTTTAAGACCTATTGACCTAGTTTTTGATCGCAGTTGACCCAGTTTCAAACCTGACCTATATCTCATCAAGATAAACATTCAGACCAACTTTCATACAGATCCTATAAAAAATATGACCTCTAGAGAGGTCACAAGGTTTTTTCATTATTTGACCTACTGACCTACTTTTTGATGACACTGACCCACTTTCGAATTTGACCTAGATATCATCAAGATGAACATTCTGACCAATTTTTTATAAAGATCAATTCACAAGTATGGACTCTAGAGAGGTCACAAGGTTTTTCTATTTTTAGACCTACTGACCTAGTTTTTGACCGCACGTGACCCATTTTCAAACTTGACCTAGATATCATTAAGGTCAATATTCAGACCAACTTTCATACAGATCCCATGAAAAATATGGCCTTTAGAGAGGTCACAAGGTTTTTCGATTATTTGACCTACTGACCTAGTTTTTGATGGCATGTGACCCAGTTTCGAACTTGACCTAGATATCATCAAGTTGAACATTCTGACTAATTTTCATGAAGATTTTGTGAAAAATATGGCCTCTAGAGAGGTCACAAGGTTTTTCTATTTTTAGACCTACTGACGTAGTTTTTGACCGCACGTGACCCAGTTTCAAACTTGACCTAGATATCATCAAGGTGAAGATTCTGACCAACTTTCATAAAGATCCCATGAAAAATGTGACCTCTAGAGTGGTCACAAGCAAAAGTTTACGCACGCACGCACGAACGGACGGACGCACAGACGGACGACGGACGCTGCGCGATCACAAAAGCTCACCTTGTCACTTTGTGACAGGTGAGCTAAAAAAAAAGAATTACCTACCTACCTACCCTATTTTTTTTGGCCATGTCACTGGAAACAAGCAATTTTTTTTAGGCCTTACGATCAACTGAATAACATAGAAAAAAGAAACAAGCAACACATAAGAAAACAGTAGGGCACCGTTATTGACTCACAAGCATACAAACGCACCCACACACACAAGTAGGAAAAACAATCAAGTACCGTCGTAGGTTTTGGCTGCCAAAACAAGGGGGAGCCACCTAACAGTAAAGGGGGAGGGGATGCAAAAAGTAGTGTAAATGCAAGGAAAAGAAGAGGGTAATAGGGGGAGTTTAACTTCGATGGTCTGTAAAATACATCACAGGGTAGATACTGATTAAGTTATTCGGGAACCACTTCTTTATTCAAATGAGACTGAACTTTAATCATACTGAAAAATGGGAACTTTGCTATTTATGAGAGCATAATATTACATTAATTCATGACTCCAGTTGGGAACTGAAGTTAAGTCATTGAACAATGGGAGTCATTAAATTTTGGTCAAGCACTGAATCATTTGTCTTAATCACCACTTTATGCAACATGATATAACATATTAATCGGATCAAACACTTAGGAAAGAAACAGATTGGGATAGGAATCATATCAGACAGCAAATCAATTTGACAAGGTTGTATATTAATTAACCTTATTGATCCTGTAAGTTTAACTGAGAAATCATCCCTTGTTTCAAATGGCAACAAGGTTAAAACCTGCACTGTGACAATAGAATGTTATGGGCAATATCTCTACTGTTTCAGTCATTCAAGCTAGAAAGAAACTGAAGAAACATTTCTAAAATTGTATGTTCTGGTAGAACTTCCTATTTATTATGTTTTCCTTTATATAATCTCGTATTTTGCCGCTATTCATGGAGCCTTTCTCATAAGGAAGTTATTTTATTTACACTGTCTTGTCTAACTTGTTTAAAATAGAGTATTGCGAGGGTTAGAGTTACACTGTTATACTTTAGGTCATATGATGAATTTTCCATCCTTTGACGGTAGAGGAAGACCCCAGGCATTTTTCAGGTATAGGAGAGTACCCTGATAGAACTGCTGACGTTGAAGCCAGCTGAATATTTTCCTCATGTTTTTGAACCCACATCTGTGAGGGGAAATTGATTAGAAGTTAGCAAAGCCACCCGTACAGCCAAAGACGACACTCATAATGTTTATGATAGCTGAGTAAGTGTGCCCTGTACTTACCATTACTTCTAAAGCCTGTAGCAACATTGTTTCTTCTTGGTGCTATTATAGTGGAATAAGACTGCCCTGTTCGCCCGAGGGCTCGCTGTGTACATGGCTGAGACAATGCCAACAGGGAACGATCTCTACTCTCTGGATCTTCTGTTGGCTGTAGTGGAATACTTTCTCCTCCCTTAAAAATACAGATGAAGTTATATGTCATAAATAAATCGTTTGCATATCAGTATTTTCGAAACTGACGCGAATCAGAGCAATTTTTTTTTTAAACCTTTCATTAGTATACAAAAAGGACGAAGTCCAATGATTGTGTTTTCAACAATCGAAGTTAATTCTATGTATGTCTTGGATGTTAATATCATATTTTTTATCACATGTCTAGTGCCAGACATGTAACAAATGACAAACAAGAGGACCATGATGGTCCTGAATCGCTCACCTCTTCCCACATGACCCAGTTTTGAGTATGACGTCGTTTTTTCTATTATTTGACATAGTGACCTAGTTTTTGAGCTCATATGACCCAGTTTTGAACTTGACCTAGATATTATCAAGATAAAAATTCTGACCAATTTTCATGAAGATCCATTAAAAAATATGGTCTCTAGAGAGGTCACAAGGTTTTTCTATTATTTGACCTAATGACCTAGTTTTCGAAGGTACGTGACCCTGTTTTGAACTTTACTTAAATATCATCAAGGTGAACATTCTCACTAATTTTCATGAAGATCTCATGAAAAATATGGCCTCTAGAGAGGTCACAAGGTTTTTCTATTTTTATATCTACTGGCCTAGTTTTTGACCGCACGTGACCCAGTTTCGAAACCTGACCTAGATATCATCAAGGTGAACATTCAGATCAATTTTCATGAAGATCCATTGAAAAATATGGCCTCTAGAGAGGTCAAAAGATTTTTCTAATTTTAGACCTACTGACCTAGTTTATGACCGCAGTTGACCCAGTTTCAAACCTGACCTAGATATCACCAAATGAACATTCAGACCAACTTTCATACAGATCCCATAAAAAATATGGCCTCTAGAGAGGTCACAAGGTTTTTTTTATTATTTGACCTACTGACCTATTTTTTTAAGGCACGTGATCCAGTTTCAAAACTGACCTAGATATCATCAAGGTGAACATTCTGACAAATTTTCATGAATATCCATTCAAGGGTATGGCCTCTAGAGAGGTCACAAGGTTTTTCTATTTCAAGACCTACTGACCTAGTTTTTGATCGCAGTTGACCCAGTTTCTAACTTGACCTAGATATCATCAAGATAAACATTCAGACCAATTTTCATACATATCCCATGAAAAATATGGCCTTTAGAAAGGTCACAAGGTTTTTCTATTATTAGACCGACTGACCTAGTTTTTGATGGCACGTGACCCACTTTCGAACTTGACCTAGATATCATCAAGATAAACATTCAGACCAACTTTCATGAAGATCCCATGAAAAATATTGTCTCTATAGAGGTCACAAGGTTTTTCTATTATTTGACCTACTGACCTAGTTTTTGAAGGCACGTGACCCACTTTCGAACTTGACCTAGATATCACCAAGGTGAACATTCTGACTATATTTCATGAAGATCTCATGAAATATATGGCCTCTAGAGAGGTCACAAGGTTTTTCTATTTTTAGACATACTGACCTAGTTTTTGACCGCACATGACCCAGTTTCAAACTTGACCTAGATATCATTCAGATGAACATTCAGACCAGCTTTCATACAGATCCCATGAAAAATATGGCCTTTAGAGAGGTCACAAGGTTTTTCTATTATCTGACCTACTGACCTAGTTTTTGATGGCACATGACCCAGTTTCAAACTTGACCTAGATATCATCAAGGTGAACGTTCTGACCAATTTTCATGAAGCATGGTTCATACAGAATATCAGAGACAAAATTCAAGTACTTTTCAAGGACTTTTCAAGGACTTTTCAAGGACTTTTTACAATTTTTCAAGCACTATTTTTTTTCAAAACCACGACCTAATGTGAACAACTTTAATTATGTAATGCAAAAATGAAACAACCATCACTTGTCACACCTTTGAAAATGACGTAATTTGATTATTAGATTGATGTGATTCAATATTTTGCTGAGGTTTATCGCTTTTCTTGTGATTTTTTAGCGCACTCCTGCTAATGATACCTCAAAATTTTGTCACACGACGTACAAATACACTTCGTTCTGTCTGCTCTATAGGGCTTCAGCCACTGTTTATATTCGTCTTTTGTCTCCCGCTTACTTGAGTAAACATGTTTATTTTTCTTACTCATTTTAATTCACTGGAAACACTCGCAAATAGTTGCAAATAGTTAAAAATTGCGAGTTATTATTCCCCGTACTTTTTTAAACGGAAACGGAAACATGCAAACGGTGATAGAGTAGAAATAGCACTCTGTAAATATCGATAAAGTGTGGCCGTAGACCACTATAATAGTACACGAGTGACCTGATCCTGTAATTTCACGAATTTATTTTCATTTTCTCCGATTTATTTTAAGCCTTAAATTCTTTTTGCAAAGCAAAGTTACGGAAAGAATATTTTCAAGGAGTGAAAGGTCAAATTCAAGGAGTTTTTTTCAAAATTCAAGTACTTTTCCAGGTCTTTTAGGGTTTTTGTCATTTTCAAGGACTACCACCGAATTCAAGGACTTTTCAAGGCCTGTGCGAACCCTGTGAAGATCTTGTGAAATATTTGGCCCCTAGAGAGGTCACAAGGTTTTTCTATTTTTAGACCTACTGACCTAGTTTTGGACCGGACGTGACCCACTTTCGTACCTGACCTAGGTATCATCAAGATGAACATTTTGACCAATTTTCATGAAGATCTTGTGAAATATATGGCCTCTAGAGAGGTCACAAGGCTTTCCTATTTTCAGATCTACTGACCTAGTTCTTGAAGGCACATGACCCAGTTTCGAACTTGACCTAGATATCATCAAGATGAACATTCTGACCAACTTTCATAAAGATCCCACAAACAAGAGGACCATGATGTTCCTGAATCGCTCACCTCTTCCCACATGACCCAGTTGATAAACATTCAGACCAACTTTCAAACAGATCCCATGAAAAATATGGCCTCTAGAGAGGTCACAATGTTTTTTCATTATTTGACCTACTGACCTACTTTCTGAAGGCACATGACCCACTTTCGAACTTGACCTAGATATCTTCAAGATGAACATTCTGACCAATTTTCATGAAGATCCATTCACAAATATGGCCTCTAGAGATGTCACAAGGTTTTTCTATTTTTAGACCTACTGACCTAGTTTTTGACCGCACATGACCCTGTTTTGAACCTGACCTAGATATCATCAAGATGAACATTCAGACCAACTTTCATACAGATCCCATGAAAAATACAGCCTCTAGAGAGGTCCCAAGGTTTTTCTATTATTTGACCTACTGACCTAGTTTTTGAAGGCACGTGACCCACTTTTGAAATTGACCTAGATCATCAAGGTGAACATTCTGACCAATTTTCATGAAGATCTCATGAAATATATGGCCTCTAGAGAGGTCACAAGGTTTTTCTATTTTTAGACCTACTGACCTAGTTTTTGAAGGCACGTGACCCAGTTTTGAACTTGACCTAGATATCATCAAGATAAAAATTCTGACCAACTTTCATACAGATCCCATGAAAAATATGGCCTTTAGAGAGGTCACAAGGTTTTTCTATTATTTGACCTACTGACCTAGTTTTTGATGGCACGTGACCCAGTTTCGAACTTGACCTAGATATCATCACGGTGAACATTCTGACCAATTTTCATGAAGATCTTGTGAAATATATGGCCTCTAGAGAGGTCACAAGGTTTTTATATTTTTAGACCTACTGACCACGTTTTTGATGGCACGTGACCCAGTTTCGAACTTGACCTAGATATCATCAAGTTGAACATTCTGACCAATTTTCATGAAGATCCATTGAGAAATATGGCCTCTAGAGAGGTCACAAGGTTTTTCTATTTTTAGACCTACTGACCTAGTTTTTGACCCCACGTGACCCAGTTTCGAACTCGACCTAGATATCATCAAGGTGAACATTCTCACCAATTTTCATGAAGACCTCATGAAAAATATGGCCTCTAGAGAGGTCACAAGGTTTTTCTATTTTTAGATCTACTGACCTAGTTTTTGACCCCACGTGACCCAGTTTCGAACTTGACCTAGATATCATCAAGGTGAACATTCTGACCAATTTTCATGAAGATCCATTGAGAAATATGGCCTCTAGAGAAGTCACAAGGTTTTTCTATTTTTAGACCTACTGACCTAGTTTTTGACCCAACATGACCCAGTTTCAAACTTGACCTAGATATCATCAAGGTGAACATTCTGACTAATTTTCATGAAGATCTCATGAAAAATATGGCCTCTAGAGAGGTCACAAGGTTTTTCTATTTTTAGATCTACTGACCTAGTTTTTGACCGCACGTGACCCAGTTTCGAACTTGACCTAGATAACATCAAGATGAACATTCTGACCAATTTTCATAAAGATCCCATGAAAAATGTGACCTCTAGAGCGGTCACAAGCAAAAGTTTACGCACGCACTGACACACGGACGACGGACGCCACGCGATCACAAAAGCTCACCTTGTCACTTTGTGACAGGTGAGCTAAAAATGTGACCTCTAGAGTGGTCACAAGCAAAAGTTTACGGACGGACGGACGGACACCGCGCGATCACAAAAGCTCACTTGTCATTTTGTGACAGGTGAGCTAAAAAGTTACTGTTTATCTTATACTGTTACGTGTTTACAAGTTGAAAGTATTGTCAGTATGTCTGAAGTCATTGGTCCGTCATCTCTGATAAACAGGAGAAAGTTGTCAGTTAGCAGCCAATAACAAATCCATATTTGTATGGATTGAAAGTTTTTATTTTCTGAACAATATCGCTCGAGTGTTGTATAAATTTCAGTTTTTTACTACCTTGCAGACCTAAAATCATCTTTAACATCTTAAAATTGCTAAATTTCAAACAATAACCTAATTAAGTATCCCAACGACTTATTGCATGTTTGCGTGTGTAAGATATCCCCAGGACTTTTTTAAACAATATTTCCTTTCAACTTGAATAAGGTTTAAGATCCTTCTGCATTGCCAAAAGAAATTAACACTATTTTAAAACTTTTATTTCAATATACATGTATTTGGATTAAAACGTATCGACCCATACTTCCACTTTGACTCGCATTATTTCTACAGCAAAAGAAATGCACTGCTTCTAAACTTACATGTTCTTGATGCCATCTCTGTACTGCAGCCACATATCTCTCGCCTTTCAATTTGTTGATATATTCACAATGCGGGAACCATCTTGTATGTTCCAACATCGGATCATCACCTGTTAAACATGAATTGTTGAGAATACAAAAACAGTATATCTGACACATTATTGTAACTATTTTTACTATTGTGACAAACGGAATTATAGCCAGAACATCCAATTCAAATTGGAGTAAATACCTAATATTTAGGTATGTACTGATATGCCATTATTTGCCATTATTTATCAAGATATAATGTAGACTTGGCCATAATACATTAATAAAATCTGTAAATTAGATCGGAAGCATCGAGAACAAGGCAAACAGTGAAAATTGCAGACTCAGTTTGAATGAGTCTGTTCATGGGCAGTAATGGAAAATGCAACACTGCCCACGCCCCTTAGCATCGGCTTAAGCAGTATTCAATCTTCAGGCTTGGTAATAATACGTTAAGATTTGGTGTACTTTTGGCCATGATTCATCAAGATGTGATATAGCCTTAGCCTAAGTACATTAAAATTTGGGGACCCCATCCCGACAGTTCCTACGGCCCTGAAATACACACTTAGGCAAGTACAGATGCGGATATGAATGCATTCTTTTATTTGATTTCCATGTCTAACTTACATAGTTACTTCCTGTATGTTTGTAATCATGATGTCTGCTAAACATTTAACATTCAGGAAACACTGTCTCTCAGCAAAACAGATATATCTGAATTAGTCTACCAACCTACTCACCAGAGATATTCTACAAATATGTTACCCTTCATTTCTTCAGAAATAATCAAACAAGTCCTGATTTCTGAGTTATTATTTTTGTAGATGTAGTAAAATGGGGGTGGGTGGAGGTGAATGAGAGTAGTGCTCTTGTGCTGGGCGAATGTCCGAAACCTTCGGGACAGCAGGCAAATAGCTCTGGGGCTGTTAGTTCTCTACTGTGTCCAGACTTTAGTCTTGAGGAAATCTGTGATGAGTATCCGCAGAGGAGCAGTAAATTGACTGGTAACCAGCTTGATGACTGTATCAGATGATGGTGGGAGTAATATTGCTGATACCACTAATGATAGTAGGCCTGGTAGGAATAACACCATATTCAATCCAAACAAGCAAATTCGATGAATTGGTATCCCCCGCCGAAAGGGTTTGTGGTGAGGAATGGCAAAAAAATATATCCGTCAAAAAGTCAAGGATGTTAATAAGGAGCAAATAATTTCATTAGTCAAAATCAATTTAACAGAAAACAAATGTTTAATTAAAGAGTACACAATAAATGTATGATACTTTGATCCTGACTAAAGAATTTATTTTGAATGGGATATGCTTACTGTAATAAGCTTAGCTTTTAAAATTAAATGCAGTTAATTGAAATGTGAGCTTGAAGTTTAACTGCAACGAAATATTGTCTTTGAGTGGTTTGGCACCAGGTGTTGCTGATTAACATGTACATTTACATTTGAACTTAAAAGAACAGATGTCCTTAAGAGAACACAGGTAAGGTATCTTGAACATGGCTGAGGGCAAGGTTTGTGCAGTCACAACTTAACATGTTGAAGGTTTGAACATTTAAAAAAAAAAAAAAAAAAGGAATGGAAATATAATTATATATGTATATATTTTTTTTTTTTAGGGGGTGGGGGTGCGGGGGAATGGGAGAGGAAACAAAATTTCACATGTTGATTATAAATATTGATGGAAAATTAAAAATGAAAAAAAAAAAAAAAAAAAAAAAAAAAAAAAAAAAAAAAAAAGGGTAAAAGGGTGAAGTTGTGTGTGTGGGGTGGGGGGGGGGGGGGGGGGGGGGGGGGGGGGGGGGGGCAGAGGATGCATGACTGTATGGAGGAGTGAGGTGGGGGAACTTGCATGTTGATAAATAATCATGGAAGGTTTGAAAAAAAATCTAAAATAAGAAATGAAAAAAAAATAAATTATTATTTGTTTTTTGGTGAAGGGGGGTTGGGAGGGGGAGGGGGTGTGAACCAAGGCAAGTGGGTGACCAGGTGTAGGTGCGCAACTTCACATGTTTCTAATAAATGTTCACAGAAAAGAATGAAAGAAATTTAATGAAATTCTGCCGAATGGTAAGTTTGTTATGTACAAATATGTGGATTTTTTTTTGGTGGGGGGGGGGGGGGACAGAGGATGCATGATCAGTGGTGGGCATGACTGTATGGAGGAGTGAGGTGGGGAAATGGTCCAACTTGCATGTTGATAAATAATCGTGGGAGGTTTGAAAAAAATCTAAAATAAATGAAAAAAAAAAATTTTTTTTTAGGGGGGGGGGAGGGGTGGGGGGTGGGGGAAGGGGAGGGAGTGTGACCAAGGCAAGTAGGTGACGAGGTGTGGGTGCGTAACTTCACATGTTTATAATAAATGTTCACAGAAAAGAATGAAAGAAATTTAATGAAATTCTGCCAAATGGTAAGTTGTTATGTACAAATATGTGGATTTTTAGACAATTAAAGGGCAATAACTCTGAAAACCGTACAAAATTGTGTGTGCACAACCACATTATAGTGCTCTAAATTCTGTTAAAATTTCATAGTTCAAGGTCAAATATATCAAAAGTTATGATGCAGAAATTGCCATATCTATAGATCTATAGTACCCTATATTATAGTTAACACTAGAAACTTCTAAGGGCCATAACTCTGGTGTTACTTGGGCAATCTGTCTGAAACTTGATGGGCCCCATAACCTCATAGTGGTGAACATGTTTATGAAGTTTGTCTGAAATAAATGTAAAATAATGACTTTTTTTTTTGTTTGGGGGGTGGGGGGGGGGGGGTCGGGGGGGGGGTGTGATCAAGGTAAGGGGGTGACCAGGTGTGGGTACACAATTTCACATGTTTACAATAAATGTTCATGTAAAAGGTGGAAAGAAATTTAATGAAATTCTACCAAATGGTAAGTTTGTTACGTACAAATATGTGGATTTTTATACAATTAAAGGGCAATAACTCTAAATTTACCAATAAATCCCAACAAAATTGTGTGTACACAACCACATTATGGTGATCTAAATTCTGTTTAAGTTTCATAGTTCTAGGTGAAATATATCAAAAGTTATGATGCAGAAATTGCCATATTTATAGTACCCTATATAGTTAACACTAGAAACTTCTAAGGGCCATAACTCTGGTGTTATTTGGGCAATCTGACTGAAACTTGACGGGCCGCAAGAACTCATAGTGGTGAACATGTATATGAAGTTTTAAATAAATATTCCCAACCGTTTCCTAGATATGGCTCCGGACGGACGGACGGAAAGACGGACGGAAGGACAGACGGACGGACAGACGGACGGACGGACGGACGGACGGACAACGCCAAAACTATATCCCTCCGACTTTCGTCGGGGGATAACAAGTTGATTAGTACTGGAGATCATTAAGAGACTGTATCCACTCATAATCTTAGCACTATATGTGTTAGTGCAGATATTGACTTAACCTTTCTTGGAGCGCCCCTTACAGTTTAGGCAACCGTATCAACCCTTAATTCCAACATCCAAAGCAATCTTGCCAGTAATACAAAATCTGTATCTACCATTCTGCCCAAGCCATGTGCAATTTAGACAATGTGGATACCTAGTAGCCCTCAAGTCTAGCACCCATATGACTGATGCCATAAATCAGATACCTTACTTACCCTTTCTTTGGGTGCCCTAGAAAGAATGGATACTGTAGTCACCCCTGTTTCTAGCGCTCAATGTGTTCTGTACAATAATGCAGATACTATGTATCTAACTTTTCTCCTAGTTCCATGTGTGCTATAGACAACACGGATTCATCCCACTTCTGACACCAACATAGTGAAAATGGCCATCACTATACCGGGTCCGATACTCCTGTTAGGGGCGGAAGAGGTTTAACAGACAGGTATAAATACAATGCAGTCACTAACTACCCAAGATGGTCTTGGATTTCAGTTGGTGATACAGAATAGTTCCAGTTGGTGATACAGAATACGTGAAGATTCATTAAGCGATGCTGCTCGTCGATAATTGGTCCTCCTGGCCAGGTGATTGGGATCCTCCTCCCTGATTGGCTGCTTCTCCTGTGACCTCTTACAGTGATCTGATTAAACTTAACTGAATTCCCACTACAGAACTTTAGATTGTTAAAGATTTAGTCAGCACTAAACTCCGGTACAAACGATTTATCACAAATAAGTCCTCTGCACGTCGAACAGACGGAATAGTTGTCATGAAAGTTGTTTGCTGTATTTGCCAATCAGGGTCCAGTTGTTCGAAAATTTAATGGGCTGTTGAACTAACTGCCGGTTAACTTTTGATCCAAAGTATTAGTTAATGTGGAAAACACTAGTATGATGTTTTGCTTTTATGGTAAGGACATTTTATTGTTCATATTCCTTAATCTATAACTTTGATTTACTAAGTCTTCTAAAATGTTGAAATATAACCCTAAATGTTAATCAACCATTAGCTTAATCGCCCGTTAAAGTTTCAAACAACGAGGTGTAAAACATTAGCATGTTGTTGCAGAAAAGTAGGATTGGAATGTAGTTCACATGCAGAGGACTTGACAATCTAAAGTTCACTACATCTACAAAACAAGAGCGCCGCCAAGCGGGGCAATATACGCCCGAAGGCTTACATCATAGGATAGGAGCAAAATTTTAAGAACTTGACTGCTGAAGCCCCAAAGGACTGGAACAACAAAAGGAAAACTTCAAAAAACAAATCTAAGTCCACAAAAAAAAAATTCAAAGTCTACAAAAAAATCTTTATCAGGTACAGGTATGTAAAAATACACCTTAAAATTGGAGGTACCATCCATGTTGTACCACAGAAAAGTGGTCTCGGTTTTTCCCTATGGCCAATAATAAAAAAGTTTCAAAATAAGCTATTTATAGTAACATAAAAGGGAAGTAATTCAAACAAGAGGGCCAAGATGGCCCTAGGTCGCTCACCTGATAAACATACCATAACAGTGTAAACATGTTTGACATAGTGATTTCATGGAAACAAATATTCTGACCAATTTTCATTAAGATTGGATCAAAAATGTGGTCTCTTAAGTGTAAACAAGTATTTTCTTCAATTTGACCTAGTGACCTAGTTTTTGAGCTAAGATGACCTATATTCGAATTTGACCTAGATTTGATCAAGGCAACAATTCTGACTAAATTTCATCAACCTCGATTAAAAAATACAGCCTCTATCGCATACAAAACGTTTTCTTTGATTTGACCTAGTGACCTAGTTTTCGACCCCAGATGACCCATTTTCAAAATTGGTCTAGATTTCATCAAGGTTATCATTCTGACAAAATTTCATGAAGATCAGTTGAAAAATACAGCCTCTATTGCATACACAAGGGTTTTCTTTGATTTGACCTAGTGACCTACTTTTTAACCCCAGATAACCCATTTTCAAACTCGACCTAGATTTCATCAAGGTAATCATTCTGACCAAAATTCATGAAGATAAAATGAAAAATACAGCCTCTATCGCATACATAAGGTTTTTCCTTGATTTGACCTAGTGACCTAGTTTTTGACCCCGGGTGTCCCATTTTCAAACTTGGCCTAGATTTCATCAAGGTAATCACTCTGACAAAATTTCGACCAAATTTCATAAAAATCAATTGAAAAAAACAGTCTCTATCGCATACACAAGATTTTTCTTTAATTTGACCTAGTGACCTAGTTTTTGACCTCAGATAACCCATATTCAAACTCGACCTAGATTTCATCAAAGCAATCACTCTGACCAAATTTCATGAAGATCAATTGAAAAATACATCCTCTATTGCATACACAATGTTCTTCTTTGATTTGACCTAGTGACCTAGTTTTTGACCCCAGATGACCCATTTTCGAACTCAGCCTAGATTTTATCAAGGAAATCATTCTGGCTAAATTTCATGAAGATCAGTTGAAAAATACAGCCTCTATTGCATACACAAGGTGTTTCTTTGATTTGACCTAGTGACCTAGTTTTTGACCCCAGATGACCCATTTTCAAACTCGGCCTAGATTTCATCAAGGTCATCATTCTGACCAAAATTCATGAAGATCAATTGAAAAATACAGCCTCTATCGCATACACAAGGTTTTTCCTTGATTTGACCTAGTGACCTAGTTTTTGACCCCAGATGACCCATTTTCGAACATGGCCTAGATTTCATCAAGGTAATCATTCTGACCAAATTTCATGAAGATCAATTGAAAAATACAGCCTCTATCGCATACACAAGGTTTTTATTTGATTTGACCTAGTGACCTAGTTTTTGACCCCAGATGACCAATTTTCGAACTCGGCCTAGATTTCATCAAGGTTATCATTCTGACCAATATTCATGAAGAATAATTGAAAAATACAGCCTCTATCGCATACACAAGGTTTTTCTTTGATTTGACCTAGTGACCTAGTTTTTGACCTGAGATGACCCATTTTCGAACTCAGCCTAGATTTCATCAAGGCAATCATTCTGACCAATATTCATGAAGATCAATTGAAAAATACAGCCTCTATCGCATACACAAGGTTTTTCTTTGATTTGACCTAGTGACCTAGTTTTTGACCCCAGATGACCCATTTTCGAACTCGGCCTAGATTTCATCAAGGTTATCATTCTGACCAATATTCATGAAGATTAATTGAAAAATACAGCCTCTATCGCATACACAAGGTTTTTCTTTGATTTGACCTAGTGACCTAGTTTTTGACCCGAGATGACCCATTTTCGAACTCGGCCTAGATTTTATCAAGGTTATCATTCTGACGAACATTCATGAAGATTAATTGAAAAATACAGCCTCTATCGCATACACAAGCTAAATGTTGACAGACGACAGACGACAGACGACGGACGACAGACGCCGGACATCGAGCGATCAGAAAAACTCACCTGAGCATTGCTCAGGTGAGCTAAAAATAATTATTGTAAGTACTAAACAAGAGGACCATGATGGTCCTGAATCGCTCACCTCTTCCCACTTGACCCAGTTTTGAGTATGACATCGTTTTTGACCTACTTTCATGAAGATCCCATGAAAAATGTGACCTCTAGAGTGGTCACAAGGTTTTTCTATTTTTAGACCTACTGACCTAGTTTTTGAAGGCACGTGACCCAGTTTCGAACTTGACCTAGATATCATCAAGATGAACATTCTGACCAATTTTCATAAAGATCCCATGAAAAATGTGACCTCTAGAGTGGTCACAAGGTTTTTCTATTTTTAGACCTACTGACCTAGTTTTTGACCGCACGTGACCCAGTTTCGAACTTGACCTAGATATCATCAAGATGAACATTCTGACCAACTTTCATGAAGATCCCATGAAAAATGTGACCTCTAGAGTGGTCACAAGGTTTCTATTTTTAGACCTACTGACCTAGTTTTTGAAGGCACGTAACCCAGTTTCGCACTTGACCTAGATATCATCAAGATGAACATTCTGACCATTTTTCATGAAGATCCCATGAAAAATGTGACCTCTAGAGTGGTCACAAGGTTTTTCTATTTTTAGACCTACTGACCTAGTTTTTGACCGCACGTCACCCAGTTTCGAACGTAACCTAGATATCATCAAGATGAACATTCTGACCAACTTTCATGAAGATCCCATGAAAAATGTGACCTCTAGAGTGGTCACAAGGTTTTTCTATTTTTAGACCTACTAAACTAGTTTTTGACCGCACGTGACCCAGTTTCGAACTTGACCTAGATATCATCAAGATGAACATTCTGACCAACTTTCATGAAGATCCGTGAAAAATGTGACTCTAGAGTGGTCACAAGGTTTTTCTATTTTTAGACCTACTGACCTAGTTTTTGAAGGCACGTGACCCAGTTTCGAATTTGACCTAGATATCATCAAGATGAACATTCTGACCAACTTTCATAAAGATCCCATGAAAAATGTGACCTCTAGAGTGGTCACAAGGTTTTTCTATTTTTAGACCTACTGACCTAGTTTTTGACTCCACGTGACCCAGTTTCGAACTTGACCTAGATATCATCAAGATGACTATTCTGACCAATTTTCATGAAGATCCCATGAAAAATGTGACCTCTAGAGTGGTCACAAGGTTTTTTCTATTTTTAGACCTACTGACCTAGTTTTTGACCACACGTGACCCAGTTTCGAACTTGACCTAGATATCATCAAGATGAACATCTGACCAACTTTCATGAAGATCCCATGAAAAATGTGACCTCTAGAGTGGTCACAAGGTTTTTCTATTTTTAGACCTACTGACCTAGTTTTTGAACGCACGTGACCCAGTTTCGAACTTGACCTAGATATCATCAAGATGAACATTCTGACCAACTTTCATGAAGATCCCATGAAAAATGTGACCTCTAGAGTGGTCACAAGGTTTTTCTATTTTTAGACCTACTGACCTAGTTTTTGACTGCATGTGACCCAGTTTCGAATTTGACCTAGATATCATCAAGATGAACATTCTGACCAACTTTCATGAAGATCCCATGAAAAATGTGACCTCTAGAGTGGTCACAAGGTTTTTCTATTTTTAGACCTACTGACCTAGTTTTTGACTGCACGTGACCCAGTTTCGAACTTGACCTAGATATCATCAAGATGAACATTCTGACCAACTTTCATGAAGATCACATGAAAAATGTGACCTCTAGAGTGGTCACAAGGTTTTTCTATTTTTAGACCTACTGACCTAGTTTTTGACCGCACGTGACCCAGTTTCAAACTTGACCTAGATATCATCAAGATGAACATTCTGACCAATTTTCATAAAGATCCCATGAAAAATGTGACCTCTAGAGTGGTCACAAGCAAAAAGTTTACGGACGGACGGACGCACGGACGGACGGACGGACGACGGACGACGGACACTGCGCGATCACAAAAGCTCACCTTGTCACTTTGTGACAGGTGAGCTAAAAAGAGATCTTCCAAATAAAAACAAGAGCACTGCAATGCAGAGCAATATACACAAAGCAAAGTCATATATGACCTTTGACCCTTAAGTGTGACCTTGACCTTGAAGCGAGTCATCCGGAACATGCGCTCTGCACATCGTTGCAATGTGGTGAACATTTCTGCCAAGTTTCTTTGAAATCCATCAAGCAGTTCAAGAGTTACAGAACGGACACGAAACAAACTGATATGACTTTTGACCCCTAAGTGTGACCTTGACCTTGAAGCAAGTCATCCAGAACATGCGCTCTGCACGTCGTCTTGGTGTGGTGAACATTTGTGTCAAGTTTCTTTGAAATCCTTTAAGGGGTTCAAGAGTTACAGAGCGGACACGAAACAAACTGACATGACCTTTGACTCCTAAGTGTGACCTTGACCTTGAAGTGAGACATCCGGAACATGCGCTCTGCACGTCGTCTGGGTGTGGTGAACATTTGTGTCAAGTTTCCTTGAAATCCTTCAAGGGGTTCAAGAGTTACAGAGCGGACACGAAATTGCTAACGGACAGACGGACGGACAGACGGACGGACACCAGCGTCATAACATAATACGTCCCTTCGGGCGTATAAAAAGCTCAGAAATCAGGACTTGTTTGATTATTTGCATTGATATTGTATTGGTAGAGTTACAAGCTATTACAATACCATATATATAGCATTTAAGTAAAGCTATACAGTGTAATAACTTCTTAAAATATAATTTTTATGAATTTTAGTTTTTACCCTTACAGAAATAATTGGCTTCTCGCTACCAATAGCAGCTAGGTAGATCTAGCAGTTAAGTAGCTGCTACCACACTGCTACGCTAGCTGCTATTGGCGGTGTTTTGTTTGCAAATTAGTTTTCCTGCTACTTGTAGTGGCTAACTGTTACTTTTTCCTGCTACCTCAATTGCTGCTACTTGTTACCTACTTTTATAGTAGCGGCTAGCTGCTACCTTTTCCTGCTACTTAGCTTCTATTGGTAGTGTTTGTATGCATATTAGTTTTCTTGCTATACTGGTAGCCGCTACCTATCTGCTACCTTTTCATGCTACCGAGCTGCTACCTTTGAGATTATTGTAGAATAGTTCATGGACGTCATCTTATCCACCCAGTGTAACATAGTAAAGTATCATGAAGATTGGACCCCACAGTGTTCAAAACTGAAAAGGTTGACCCAGATATCATGACTAAGACTCATGAAGATTGCAAAAAATATATGGCCTCTAGAGTGTCCACAAGGAAATAGTCTATGCCTATGATCAGATGACAGGATGACAGATTACTGACAAATGTAGTCTCAAAAGCTCAACTGATCACACTGAGATATTGGTGAGCTAAATAAATGTAGAAGTTCCAAAGACTGGCTTAAAATACAGACCCAAAATCAACAGAAGTGAAAATTAACAAAATATAAACCATTGCTATATCTGGAGACATAATATTGACTAGATCAAGATTTTATTTCATAGAGCTGTCGTTGATAGAAAAGTCTGTATTGATATATCAAATGGCAAGTATCGATGATAAAAAATAACAGGCAACTGTCATTTGATATTAGTGTTATCAGGTCGAGGCTGATATGCGCTGCCGAGACCTTATAACATTTGTATAAAAAGACAGTTTTTGTTTTTCTATTTATCATGTAAATCACTCAACCTAACTAGAACAACATATGCCCTCATCTCTTGTTTTGTAAAATTGACTTCTGAAGCAAAAAATAACTAAATTTATATTTTACGGATTTGAAAATACATCGGCTCCTGGAATATCTGGATGAAACAACATAGTAGCGCCATCTTGAATTCAACTTGAACAATGTTTTTTGACTTTCTGACATTCTTCTAAAAAACTAACAATCAGAGAGATTCTTACCTGCGTGAAAATAAAAAAATCACCCTCTTGAGTAAATCAAAATAGACAACATTTTATACATTTGAATCGGGCAACTACATCACATGTCCAAAGCACTGAACATTTCATTTCCAGCCACAGACATTGTGATATCATGATAAATGTTAGGGGGCCTACACAATGACATCATATTAAGTGCTACTTTATTGCTATGGTAGCAGTAAGCTGCTGTCATATTAGACTTAATGTGCCATCAAAATCGCTTTGTCGCTACCTTTTGTCTGTGCTAGCAGGTTCCTGATACCGAAAGTGGGGAGTCTCTACTAGTAGTGAGTAGATAGCAGGTACATAGCATCTACTCACTACCACCTGCTTCTTTCCTGTTACTAGTTCTTGCTATCAAAAATAGAAGTGACTAGGTAGCAGCTTGGCTTGCTAGCCGCTACCTTTGTTTCTATTAGGGTACTTGTTACCCATTTCATAAAGATAATGTTAAAATTGTTGGTTATCATGTTGTTTTGGGCGGCCATATTGGAAATAAGGCAGTCAATTATTGGATATATGATGTAATATTGGATTAAAATGCTGTAGGGATTATGTGTAATGAACGTTGTTTTACTTTTCTGTTATCATATGAATGTTTAACACACTCAGATGCAGTATAATTTAAAACATACTATGAATCAATTCCAGAAATTCCCTTAAGTTATGGTGGCCATATTGGATTTGGCAGCCATATTTGATATATATTGTTTCAAATATAGTTTTCGGTGACTGGTAATAGACTCTGCTTATATCCTTTAAAATTCTGACATGTTTAGATAAGTATCGGGTGAAACACAATATAGGGAGCATTTAGAATATCGCATTGTTATACATGGTTTTCAAAAATTTCCTAACCCTTTATTGCAATTTAACATTTACACTTCATAACACTAAATATGAAGAAGTTCTGTGCCAAATTTTATTGATCTAGCTCAAATAGTTTTCAAGCAGTGGCAAAAAACGCATCTAGAAAAAGTCATTTTTGAAGCGTTATGTTGTTGCACTTAGAAATTTCCATATTTTCCAAATAAAATAATGGTATGATATTATATATTTCCATGTAAATGTGTGTTATCAGCATAAAGACAATTTTTTAAGGATTATTTTGGTGTTTGATTTATCATGATCGGATGAAAATTGTTATAGCTGTCGAGAAAAATGTGAAATGGGTAAGATGTTATGCAGTTTTTCACCGAAATTCCTTCCTTTTGTTATAATGATTAACTGCAATGTTAACATTATTTTTTCTTTAATATTTTGGTCCAGAATCATTTCTCTGTTGTAATAGTACTTAAAGAAAAAAAATCAAAATCATGTATTTCTGAAATTTATTTGTATGAATTTTTAAAATTGAAAATCAGGTTTTTATGAAAAGTTGTAGAGTCCGTAACCAATTGTATTTTATAGATTTGTAAGATATTATGAGAGTCTTTATTGATTTTTTCTTATCATATTTAACTGTTGACATTAAATTTTTATGCTATTTCCTTTATTGTTAACTACATTTTTGCTCTAGCACCACTAATATGGTTACGAACACTACAAAAACCCTGTAGTGTCCGTAACCTGTCTTTCAATGGTGTAAATAAACATTTTTAAATTTTTTATTTATAGCTGTTCTTATGAAAGTAATAACTGATTTCACAAGTTAATTATGTCTCCCTCAGGAGACATATTGTTTTTGCCCTCTCCGTCCGTCCGTCCTTCCGTCCGTCCGTACGTCACACTTCATTTCCGAGCAATAACTGGAGAACCATTTGACCTAGAACCTTCAAACTTCATAGGGTTGTAGGGCTGCTGGAGTAGACGACCCCTATTGTTTTTGGGGTCACTCCGTCAAAGGTCAAGGTCACAGGGGCCCGAACATTGAAAACCATTTCCGATCAATAACTAGAGAACCACTTGACCCAGAATGTTGAAACTTCATAGGATGATTGGTCATGCAGAGTAGATGACCCCTATTGATTTTGGGGTCACTCCATCAAAGGTCAAGGTCAACGGGGCCTGAACATGGAAAACCATTTCCGATCAATAACTAGAGAACCACTTGACCCTGAATGTTGAAACTTCATAGGATGATTGTACATGCAAAGTAGATGACCCCTATCGATTTTGGGGTTACTCCAATAAAGGTCAAGGTCACAGGGGCCTGAACATTGAAAACCATTTCCGGTCAGTAACTTGAGAACCACTTGACCCAGAATGTTGAAACTTAATAGGATGATTGGTCATGCAAAGTAGATGACCCCTAACGATTTTGGGGTCACTCTGTGAAAGGTCAAGGTCACAGGGGCCTGAACATTGAAAACCATTTCCGGTCAGTAACTTGAGAACCACTTGACCCAGAATGATGAAACTTCATAGGATGATTGGTCATGCAGAGTAGATGACCCCTGACGATTTTAGGGTCACTCTGTTAAAGGTCAAGACCACAGGGGCCTGAACATGGAAAACCATTTCCAATCAATAACTTGAGAACCTCTCGACCCAGAATGTTGAAACTTCATCGGATGATTGTTCATGCAGAGTAAATGACCCCTATTGTTTTTGGGTCACTCTATTAAAGGTCAAGGTCACAGGGGCCTAAACATTGATAACCAGTTCCAATCAATAACTTGAGAACCACTTGACCCAGAATGTTGAAACTTCATAGGATGATTGAACATGCAGAGTAGATGACCCCTATTGATTTTGGCAGACATCCCAACTTTTTCTGAATGCCAAGTGGGAGTTTTTGCTTTCCAAAGTGGGAGATTGAGGTGTTCAAGTGGGAGATTTTATACCGCGGTAATAATGTTCATGATAACGAAGCTTTTAACAAATCTAATGATAATATAAACTTATTTGCCCTTATAAAATCACTAGTCTTAAAAAAATCCACTTGTCTATATCTTATTATTCATGCATTTTTAATGTTTTGGAACAATAATACATGAAGCCTTCTGTGCAAAATTAAATAGTTATGGCACTTTAAGCACTATGTCTAAATTCAAAACACCACTGAGAATTAAACCTGCACTTTTATTTCTTTTGTTGGAAAGAAGACTTACCCAGGTGAATTTTACATGACAAACAGTACAGCTGTTAGAACTGTAAAAACAAAATGTATATAGCTAAAAGAATAAAAGTTCAAGCAATAGAAAATTTACTGTTTGATTCTCATCCCTGTCAACCAGTATTTAAAACCCCTGGCTCAAATACTTTATCCTGTTATCCAAAATTGAATGTACGGGTATTGTTACACTTTCGTAGATTTGCCTAAATCTCCAGTTAAAAGGATGTGTTTGACAAATTGTTATGATGCAAAGACAGTTTAACAGCATTTGATAGTAAGTGATATTAAAATTTACCATGACATTTCCTCTTATCAAAATGATTTTAAGAGAAATGTTTTTTAAAACCTAGCAGGTTGACTCGGCGACCATCTACTTTCGATTTCAAAAAGTTACAGAAAAAGCTAAAGCCAGTATAATTTCTAATCTAAATTTGATTGAATTTAATTAGATATCTAATGTCTGGATTTTAATTTCAACTGTGACACATTAATCAACACCTGGCTTTGTTAAATCGTGTAATAAACAATATCAGCACGGGTAGAATAAGGTGCGAAAATATCCGAAAGCTGTTGTTTACAGACTCGTCAGTAGTGATACAGTATGAGATAGGCGCAAAGAAGCGGATTATTTCATAATTTTTGTGTGTTTATGTTGTTTTGTTTTGTTTTGTTTTAATCGGGAGATTGAGACTTCTGATCGGGGTGATCGGGTTTTACAACCAGAATCGGGAGAAACCCGATCGGATCGGGAGAGTTGGGATGTCTGTTTTGGGGTCAGTCTATTAAAGGTCAAGGTCACAGTGGCCTGTTCATGTAAAATCATTTTTTGGAAATAACTTTAGAACCACTTGACCTACAATGTTGAAACTTAATAGGACCCCTATTTATTTTGAGGTCACTTGATCAAAGGTCAAGGTCACAGAAGCCTGAACAGTGACTTGAGAACCACTAGGCCAAGAGTGTTGTAATTTAGCGGGATGATTGGACATGCCAAGTAGATGATCCCTATTGCAGCCAACCATCAGTGTCTCTTTGACTTTCGCTCCTGACCCCTATTGACTTCTTGCCTATAGGACTTTGCATTGGGGGAGACATGCGCTTTTTTACAAAAGCATTTTCTAGTTAATCAACTTTATTTTTCATCAACTTGTTGATGTTGCAACCACATTGGAAAACCCTTATTGCGGCATCTTTATATACAGCATCATTTTTTGTTGCTGCAGCATGAAATTGAAAGATGTCATAGCAAACATTGAAGCGATGAGAGATAAAGGGTCACTACTTTTTTCAATTTGGAAGGTTCACTGATGACAAATTTAATAAAGTCTTTTAATAATTTCACTACAAAAGGTAAATTTTGTCTATTTAATAATGCTACTTGAAACTGTAGTGTCCGTAACCAGAGCTGAAAAAAAATAAAACTTGCATCTTTTTACAGAAAAAAGAAAAATTATCATTTCAAATTTTATTAATATTGAGAAAAAACAAATATATGTATTTGTTGACAAATATTTTAAGATATAAAAATATAGATACAGTTCAAAAGTGCTAAAAATCATGTTTATCATCTAAATTGCACAGATATTTATATTAAAAATGTAAAGATGTGATAATGACAATTAACAGTTATTCATTTAGACAAATTTCTTCAGGAGCATCATTGTTAAGATAATTCAAATTCATGTAGCTTACAATAATGTTTCTTTTCAAAATGTTTCAGAGGGGCGGTGTTATCTGGTTACGGACACTACAGAAATTAAAACAATGTAAAAAAAACATCCAGTATTACTGAAATTTTTGTTTGGATTATTATACATCTTACAGTTCAAGTGAATAAATCTTTACAAGTATTTATGATTAAAAGTAATATCTAAAAACTTGCAAATGAAAGAAAAATCTCTTCAAGAAGTACAAAGTACAAACCATGTGATGACAGGTACATGTATATTCATTTAGATGAGATTTTATATTTATGTGATGGGCATATAGTGTTGCTGCTCTATGTATGTACGTCCGTCAGTCCGTTCAAAATATTGTGTGTCCAACTCCTCCCACCATTAGATTGCTCTGCTTCAAACTTTCATAGATGAACAATCTTGATGTGTAGATAACCATAAAAGAAGGAATTTCTCAGTGACTATTTTAACCACAGTTATGATACTATATTTTTATATAGAAATATATCTAGAAAAAACTTTTGTGTCCAACTCCTCCCACACTATTAGCCTGATTCAAACTTTTCAGAGATGAACAAGCTCAAGATGTGTATATTACATTAAAGCGATGAATTTTTTCTGTGACTATTTTACTACAGTTATGGCCCTTTGACAGTTTCTGTTTAATCATAAGGAATATAGAGAAACATTTTTATGTGTCCAACTCCTCCAACACTAGTAGCCTGATTTGTTTCAAACTTTCACGGATGAACAAGCTTGATGTTCAGATGACAGTAAAGGGAGAAATTCTTTCTGTGACTGTTTTTACTCCAGTTATGGCCCTTTTTTTTGCTATAGGAATATAGTATGATAGGGGAAAATCCTGTCAACGATTCCCAAACTTTTAGCCTGATTTGCTTCAAACTTTAACAGATGAACAAGCTTTATGTGCAGATGAAGGGAAGGAATCTTCTCTGAGTATATTTTTACTGGCAGCAGACGAAGGAAAAAAGAGTAAAAAGAAATTTATGTGTCCGCACAAACAGGACCTGTCATAGGAGATAAGAGACAATATTGTAGCATTTATAGATGAATCTACTATGACTGATAATAGGGCTACATTTTCAACACCAAGACATCTGAAATTTTGAAACAAAAAGTTACAAAAAGATTATAGATATGTGTACTTTCGTTAGATAATTCATATTGTAGTGTCCATAACCATGAACTTAATTTCTTTTTTCTGGTTAGTGACATTCTTGAGTAAATAAGTGTATAAGTGTTGTGTGATATGAATACAAAGTATTGATAATAATGTATCACTTAGAGAACTTAATATTGCTAGTAAAGTTATAAGATTTCATGAAAACAGGAAGTTTTCAGATTTTGTTGTTCTGTTTTCTTTTTCATTGGTTTTAATTTGGCAAGTTGTATATTTCTGTTTGAAGAATATCAAATTTAAATACACTTTCCATTCAGATATCATTTTAACATTATACCGAATAATTCATGAGTGGATTTAATGTTTTTAACATAATCTAATGCAAAACCATTCTTGAGGCTTCTTTGTAGTGTCCGTAACCAGTTACTTGTATCTATCAATATTTAGGATTTTTTTTAAAATTAATCACTTTCCCTTTAATCTAAGTCATTTTGTTTCAACAAAGACAGAATCTGTGTTGATTTTTCATTAAGTTTACATTATTACAACTGAAATTGAAGATGTCAGATGATTTGAAATATACATGTTTTTTAGCAACAAAGTAATATCCAACAATATGTTTCTTTTTTCAGTATCTATACCTTTCCCAGTCCTATTTCTGCCTTGCATTATGTATTTCCATGTGTTTGTCTTACAAAACAGTAAAAATAGTTTAACTTTATCATTAATTTGAAGCTTCATTTTACAAAATGTACCACTTGTAGTGTCCGTAACCAGCAAACATATGCATTTTATCAACCTTTAAAAATTACATTTCCGATGCAAATACCAGCAAACCACTTAAAGTTGCTTATATTTCAAGCACACTACTATGTAGAAAAATACTTTTTTGCCAAAACTAAGAACTTAATTTTTCACCTCCAAGTGCAACACTACTGTTCCCTATATTGTGTTTCACCCGTATATATGAAGCTATAATGGAATTCCAAAAATTCGCACTTTCGTTTCATTTTTTCAACATTTTACCCCAAAAATAGGGTATTTGCATCATTGGATTTTGGTAGATTTTTGTTATGTCATTCCTGATATGTTATAGATCACACATGCCAAAAATCATTTCTGTGCAAATTTTTCCCCCTAAATTTCGTATTTTTACTGGACTAATAGCCTTAGCCGAAGTACATAAAAATTTGGTGCAGCCTTGGCATAATTTTCTGAGATGTAACAGTATCCTTGGCCACGGTTCATTAAGATATGATGTAGCCTTGGTCGTAGTACACTAAGATTCAGTGTGGCCATGATCATGGTTCATTAACATTTGATGTAGCCTTGGCCGTAGTACACTAAGATTCAGTGTGGCCATGATCATGGTTCATTAACATATGATGTAGCCTTGGTCGTAGTACACTAAGATTCAGTTTGGCCATGGTCATGGTTCATTAAGATATGATGTAGCCTTGGCCGTAGTACACTAAGATTCAGTGTGGCCATGATCATGGTTCATTAAGATATGATGTAGCCTTGGCCGTAGTACACTAAGATTCAGTGTGGCCATGATCATGGTTCATTAAGATATGATGTAGCCTTGGCCGTAGTACACTAAGATTCAGTGTGGCCATGATCATGGTTCATTAACATATGATGTAGCCTTGGCCGTAGTACACTAAGATTCAGTGTGGCCATGCTCATGGTTCATTAACATATGATGTAGCCTTGGCACCATGATCATGGTTCATTAAGATATGATGTAGCCTTGGCCGTAGTACACTAAGATTCAGTGTGGCCATGATCATGGTTCATTAACATATGATGTAGCCTTGGCCGTAGTACACTAAGATTCAGTGTGGCCATGATCATGGTTCATTAACATATGATGTAGCCTTGGCCGTAGTACACTAAGATTCAGTGTGGCCATGATCATGGTTCATTAAGATATGATGTAGCCTTGGCCGTAGTACACTAAGATTTAGTGTGGCCATGATCATGGTTCATCAAGATATGATGTAGCCTTGGCCGTAGTACACTAAGATTCAGTGTGGCCATGATCATGGTTCTTTAAGATATGATGTAGCCTTGGCCGTAGTACACTAAGATTGAGTGTGGCCATGATCATGGTTCATTAAGATATGATGTAGCCTTGGCCGTAGTACACTAAGATTTAGTGTGGCCATGATCATGGTTCATTAAGATCTGATGTAGCCTTGGCCGTAGTACACTAAGATTCAGTGTGGCCATGGTCATGATTCATTAAGATGTAATGTAGCCTTGGTCATGGTTTACTAGTTGTAATATATCAGTTATTATTTCATATTTCTACACATTTTATCCGATTGTGTATTTCGAGGAATATGCTCACATCACTTTATTCATTTCACAGGATCAAAAAAAGTATCAGTTGATTTTTCTTAAATTATTGAAAGGTAAAAGGACAAATGATTGTTTGGACTGTTTCAATTGCACATTATTCTAACAAAAGGTTTTATAAAAAACGTATCACGAAGTGTACTTTCAAGGACACGTGTTTATATCTACACTTACTGCTCTAGATATTTCATGATCTGTCTCATGACAGCCAAAGAGACAGACACAGACAAAGGAAAGTATCCTGTTTTGTTACTCTACTCTATGATGGACAGTATTAGATACATAATTCATCAAAACCTGAATGAAACAAAGTCTCCTACCTGGTTCCCAGTTCCGCAGACCCCCACAACAATAACAGCGAGTGGAATCTGTAACACCTGCAAAATACACGATGGTTTATTGTTACTAAAATATATCCTGATACAAGTTCATGGTTGTTTATTTTGTTTTACGTTTTGCTACAAGTTTCCAGTATGTCAGTAAAAGTTAGCATGGTAATAATAACTACCTCATATGTCAAAAGCTTAATTTAGCAAGTTATCTCGCTAATTAATGCAAGCATAATTTTCTCATTTTTCACATTTCATCACTTTCACCAAAATTACCAGATAAAAAAATATAATGTTTTTCTTTAGACAAAAGATACCCACCATCGTAGAAGAAACCTGCTTCTGACATCTGTCTCGGAGTTTGATCCAGGTAATCTGGCCATCCTTGGTATGAGCTAACTCTAGAATCTATATTGACATAATCTGGATGTTTAGGATTATCTACCACCACTGTTATTGTAGGATCTGTTCTTCCTCCAGCACCAGGTGCTGGGTTAGTTTGTCTTGTACCGGCAGCTGCTTCTGCAGAAGGTGATGGAGCATTGCTTTGTTGTAAACTTTCAGCTGTTCTCAAACCTAACAAAATCAAATATTTCTATATCAGTATGATTTCCTTTCAATGGGATTATTTTCAACATTGTTTCAAACATATTACTTCCAGCTTCCTGGCTCAAAAATAAATTTCATTTAGAACGAAATAACGATATAAGAAAGGAAAGAAAATACATTTTATGTTTTTATTTCTATTTAAACATGATATAAAACACAATTGTTTATTTAAAGGTATTTATCTGTTGTAATTTCAGTCAGTGCATTGATATATCTGATTCAGTACAGTTACAAGATATATCTGGAATGTGAAATGTGAGAAAACCAACAATATAAAAATTTTCTTTTTATTAACTACATGTACAATAGTATTATGTTTTTCAATGAAATAGGAATTAGTGATGTCATTCCTTTGTAACTAAAAATAAGGATGAATAAATCTTGTATTTCGGTATTTATTATTTAATCCTTTTGATATCATAAATTGCAATATGCCTTGGCAAGAATACCTTATTTTTTACCTGATACGTAGTATAGATACAAGTCAAAAACAAGAGCTGTCTCCATAGGATGACACATGCCCCCGATGGCACTTTAAATGAATAGTTATGGCCGATGTTCGAGTTTAGGACCTTTGACCTACGTAGCTGGGTCTTGCGCGAAACACGTCATCTTACTGTTTCACACATTTATGCGTAGTTATTTTAAAATCCATGCATGAATGACAAAGATATGGACTGGACACGCCCATCAATGCACTATCATGAAAAAAGACCTTTAACATCTAAGTGTGACCTTGACATTTGAGCTACGGACCTGGGTCTTGCGTATGACACGTCGTCTTACTGTGGTACACATTCATGCCAAGTTATTTGAAAATCCATCCATCGATGACAAAGATATGGACCGGACACGCCCATTAATGCACTATCCCTTAATGTCTAAGTGTGACCTTGACCTTTGAGGTACGGACCTGGGTATTGCGTGCGACACGTCGTCTTACTGTGGTTCACATTCATGCCAAGTTATTTGAAAATCCATCCATAGATGACAAAGATATGGACCGGACACGCCCATCAATGCAATAACCTTTAATGTCTAAGTGTGACCTTGACCTTTGAGCTACGGACCTGGGTCTTGCGCGCAACACGTCGTCTTACTGTGGTACACATTCATGCCAAGTTATTTGAAAATCCATCCATCGATGACAAAGATATGGACCGGACACGCCCATCAATGCAATAACCTTTAATGTCTAAGTGTGACCTTGACCTTTGAGCTACGGACCTGGGTCTTGCGTGCGACACGTCGTCTTACTGTGGTACACATTCATGCCAAGTTATTTGAAAATCCATCCATCGATGACAAAGATATGGACCGGACACGAAAAATGCGGACAGACCGACAGACAGACGGTTCAAAAACTATATGCCTCCCTTCGGGGGCATAATAAAGAAATATCTAAAAATATCTAACTGGATTTGGTCATATTTGTGTCTACTTTTTGATCTACCTAATTCGTAATGATGTTTGAGTCAATTTGGGTTTATTTTGTAAGATCCAGATTAAACAAGTAAAGGTTTCTGAAGGTGGTACATGTGTAGTGAGATCTTTTTAAATTCTACGTATAATCAAGAATGTCAGTGTTATGGCCTAACATATATCTTACTTTAACGTACGACACTGACATTGGACCAAATGACTGGGTTGTATATTCTGCATGTTGTCTCCATGAGGTTAACTGTTGATGTTAATTTATGAAAATACTTTCAAGAATTATGATACAGTGTTGACACAAATTTAAGATATTGTCCCATGGATATCTAAGTGTGACTTTGACCTGCACCTAATGACCTGGGTATGTGCACTCTGTGAATTGTCTTGATGATGAAAACTACTGATGCTTGTTCTATGAAAATATTCAAGGCGCTTTAGAAGACATGGCGCGGACATGAAAGTGGTCATGGAATTTAGCTACTTAAATTCTTACCTCTAAGTGTGAGCCTGATCTTAGACCAAGCAACCAGAGTTGTGTTTTCTGTGTCCTCTTGGTGAGGCTAAATATTAATGTTAATTTTACATAAGCTTCCAAGCGGTTACGAAGATATGGAGCTGACATATTTATCTTATTGTATTTTTGACCTCTCAGTGTGACCTTGTCCTTTCACCTACTTACTTGGATTGTATACTGTGTACGTTGTCTTGGTTAGGTTAACTAACAACTGATGCTAGTTTCATGAAAATCGTCCAAGTGGTTTAGACAACATGGCGCTGAAACAAAATTAAGCTACCCGATCTTTTAGCTCCATGGGTAACCTTGAACTTAGTTTAGTTGTGAGCTCTACACATCGTAAGTGCGACCACTACCTTGGACTTAGAGATTTGGGTAGTTCCTCTGCATATCTTTGTGAAGTGAATAACTGATGTAAGTTCTATGAAAATCATCCAAGTGGTTTAGACAATATGGAGTGGGCACAAGTTAAACTTTTATATATTTGAGCTCAAATTGTGACTTTGACCTGGGACTTTTGGCTTTTGGTTCTGCATGCCGACCTTGTGAGGTAAACAATTGGATATAAGTTTCATGACAATCATCCAAGCTGATTAGACAATGTGGAATGGACACAAGTAAAGCAATATGCTTAAAATTATTCAGCCAATCCACTGACATACTATGACTCCCATGAAATTACCTGCAAAAGCACCGGCCCCCACTGGCCCACCCAGTATGGAGAAGGGGCGGATACCTGGTAGTCGACACCCTGTACCTGAAGACGTTGTCCCACTGTTCAAAGGATCAATGCCAACTGTAAAGAAAAATAATAAATAATAAAACAGATATTTTCTTTCACCAAAGTAACCATTATTATCTTTGAATATACAATTTTGTAATTATTTGTCAAGTCAGATTTAAACTGACATTTACTGCAGAGGTTTTACTCCGGTTTACTAAGGATTTTTCTAGTTATTGTTAGAAGAACAAAATGGAGTTGTGTTAATAAAAGACATATTAAATGGTACATGACCTTTGTTTAAAAGGACAATCTGAATCAACTATTAAGTATGGAAAATCAACAAGATGCTAAATTCCCATTCTGTTGAACAAAGGTGCTCCTTTAAAAACGTCTAACATATCAGGTGTACTATTACATCAGTAATCAGTTGCACGATAGTACAATGTAGAATGTAACATGTCTGAAATAAATGTTCAATAGGTACAAACTTGATTTCATTCCTAATTTTCCTTCAGTAATTTGGGCAAAAGAAGAATGTATTTACGTTAATTGTTTTATCATTTATGAGTTACTTGTCTGTCAATACATACATCTGCCCAAAATTAGTTTATTGCTAGACTGGTTCTTAAAGGTTCTTAAATCCAACTGTCTTATAAAAAAAATGGCGAAATGGAGGAGCAAAAGTGAGTATCAACTTGCTAAACACATTTTTTTTACTTCGAAGTCTTCGGGGGTTAGAGAAGATAAAGTAACTAATAGCACAATCTTCAGTAGTTCTGTTCAAAACAAAGTGCAATTTCAATGCAAAATGACACATGTCCATGCAAATGCTTGACAAAGATACATGTGATAAAAAAATTCAAATTACATGTACATGATGTAGTCAAATAATTGGACAGTCAGATTAATAGTTGTTTAATATGTTTGACAAGCAATCTAATCAGGACTGCGACAAATTAGTTTGACTAAAGCTCTAGCCAGGTACTGTAACTCAAAAGACAAGAGGACCATGATGGTCCTGAATCGCTCACCAATTTTCATGAAGATCCACTGAAAAATATGGCCTCTATAGAGGTAACAAGGTTTTTCTATGTTTAGACCTACTGACCTAGTTTTTGACCGCAGTTGACCCAGTTTCAAACTTGACCTAGATATCATCAAGACGAACATTCAGACCAACTTTAATAAAGATTCCATGAAAAATACGGCCTCTAGAGTGGTCACCAGTTTTTTCTATTATTTGACCTACTGACCTAGTTTTTGATCACATGTGACCCAGTTTCAAACTTGACCTAGATATCATGAAGATGAACATTCTGACCAATTTTCATGCATATCCAATGAAAAATACGGCCTCTACAGAGGTCACTTGGTTTTTCTATTATTTGACCTACTGACCTAGTTTTGGATCCAACATGACCTAGTTTCGAACTTGACCTAGATATCATCAAGATGAACATTCTGACCAATTTTCATGCAGATCCCAGCAAAAATATGACCTCTAGAGAGGTCACAAGGATTTTCTATTATTTGACCTACTGACATAGTTTTTGACCGCAGTTGACCCAGTTTCGAACTTGACCTAGATATCATCAAGATGAACATTCTGACCAATTTTCATGCAGATCCATTGAAAAATATGGCCTCTAGAGAGGTCCCAAGGTTTTTCTATTTTTAGACCTACTGACCTAGTTTTTGACCGCAGTTGACCCAGTTTCAAACTTGACCTAGATATCATCAAGACGAACATTCAGACCAACTTTAATAAAGATTCCATGAAAAATACGGCCTCTAGAGTGGTCACCAGTTTTTTCTATTATTTGACCTGACCTAGTTTTTGATCACATGTGACCCAGTTTCAAACTTGACCTAGATATCATGAAGATGAACATTCTGACCAATTTTCATGCATATCCAATAAAAAATACGGCCTCTACAGAGGTCACTTGGTTTTTCTATTATTTGACCTACTGACCTAGTTTTGGATCCAACATGACCTAGTTTCGAACTTGACCTAGATATCATCAAGATGAACATTCTGACCAATTTTCATGCAGATCCCATCAAAAATATGACCTCTGAGAGGTCACAAGGATTTTCTATTATTTGACCTACTGACATAGTTTTTGACCGCAGTTGACCCAGTTTCGAACTTGACCTAGATATCATCAAGATGAACATTCTGACCAATTTTCATGAAGATCCATTGAAAAATATGGCCTCTAGAGAGGTCCCAAGGTTTTTCTATTTTTAGACCTAGTGACCTAGTTTTTAACCGCAAGTGACCCAGCTTCGAACTTGACCTCGATATCATCAAGGTGAACATTCTGACCAACTTTCATAAAGATCCCATGAAAAATGTGACCTCTAGAGTGGTCACAAGCATGGACGCACGGACAATGGACGCTGCGCGATCACAAAAGCTCACCTTGTCACTTTGTGACAGGTGAGCTAATAATTATCAAACATGAAATTCCCAGCAACATTCCCATGTTCACTTGAAGTATACACCGATAAAATCTGTAAGAATACCCTTTGAAAGTGTGTTTGGGGCAGACATTCAGACACTATATGTCACATGTGCCTTTGACACCGAGGAACACATAATGACATATCCAGTAATAAATGTTTTTTCTGACTCGTAATTTACTAAATCCAAGTCCCATCTCAGTGAAGAGTCTTATAAATCTCCGATACTGTTGTTTGAACATCAGCCGATATGGTTCTTATTTTGTACACATTTTAGCTTAACTAAAATTCAGATTGTTTTTCACTTGTAGTACAATATAAGTGGCACTGACAATTGGCAAAATATAAAACAATATTCAAGCCACTGAACTTAACCAAAGCCATAAATTTAATTTTAAAGCCAGTGTGCATAATTTTTATCAATTCGTAATTTTTGCTTTCTAGTATGACAATGCCTGTCTTTTAAGACTTTGCATCTCTGGCTAATTAATATGCATGTATGCAGTATGAAGACCTAAAGTAATCCTTGCATATCCCTATTTTAATAGCAGTTTTATTCATGTTAATCATGTTTAAATAATAAACATTAGGCAATGTTCTTATGATATGTCAACTGTGGTATCTGTATATTTTATTATGAAAAATGTTTCCACAAGTCTATTTTTATTACAAAATAGATACATACAAAAACACAAATAATACATATCCTTGGTGACTTTGAAAATGGCAATATTCATACAAGCTACACATTAAGAAAACAAGAGGGCCATGTTAGCCCTATATCGCTCACGTGAGTTTAGTTGGGCCCACTACATGATGCTACATACCAAAGACATCAAATTTTATCATATACTAGTTACTGTTTGTAGATGTCTAGTTAAACACATTTAACTTAATAATAACAACAATTTTTGTGTATCTCACTTTTAATGTTTTTGTGATGGCTTGTCATTATGTTTCTATAAAATGAAGGTTCTAAACCATTGTTGAATGTTAGTATTTTACTTAATATTAGCATTGTTTTTACAAAACTTGTATTATGTATTTAATTGTATGTTCCAAGACAGCATGACAAGTTTTTATGACAATAATAATATTTCTAAGGAAGTTCAGCACATTCGGATTGACCAAAAAATTTTTCATAATGGAGTCTACAGGAAAATCTTAACTTTCATAACATTTTCACGAATAGAAATTTTTCTACAATGTAGATTTTAATGAAACTTCTGTTATAAAAATATGATCTATAATGTGGTGAAATAAAATGTATAGGTCCATGTGCTTATTTTTGAGATATATGACCATGATTAAAGTGAACCGCACATTCATGTTAATTTTAATTTTGAATTATTAAATGTTTCAGATGTTTTAATATCATATTTCAACTTTAGAAAGATAGTAAGAGTGCCATTTTTGAGAAGAAGATTTTGAAAGTTTTTCCTTTCGGTTGCCATGGCAACCAGAGTTCTGCATGGAATTCAATTCTTTGAATTTTTTTTTAAGAAGACCATCCAAGGAACAACCCTGTGAAGTTTCATCAAAATTGGCTTGTTGGTTTAGGAGGAGATGTTGTTTAAATGAAAGTGTGGACGGACACTGGACAGACGGACGCCGGACGGTGAGCGATCACAGTATCTCACCCTTAGCACTTTGTGCTCAGGTGAGCTAACAATCTTGGTAGAGGACCACAAGGCAATGCTACATACCAAATATCAAAGACCTAGGTCTTGTGATTTCAGACAAGAAGATTTTTAAAGTTTTTTCCTATATAAGTTTATGTAAAACTTGGGACACCCTGGGTGGTACCTCTTTTCAACTCAGGGGCATATTTTGAATAATCTTGGTAGAGGACCACTAGGCAACGCAACATACCAAATATCAAAAGCCTAGGCCGTGCAGTTTTAGACAAGAAGATTTTTAAAATTTCTTCATATATAATACTATGTAAAACTTGGGACCCCCGGGGCAGGGCCTCTTTTCACCCCAGGGACATAATTTGAACAATCTTGGTAGAGGACCGCAAGGCAATGCTACATACCAAATATCAAAGGCCTAGGTCTTGTGGTTTCAGACAAGAAGATTTTAAAAAAAAATTCCTATATGTCTATGTAAAATTTGGGACCCCCGGGGCAGGGCCTCTTTTCACCTCAGGGGCATACTTTGAACAATCTTCATAGAGAACCATTAGATGATGTTACATACCAAATATAGAGGCTCTATGCCTTGCAGTTTTGGACAAGAAAATTTTCAAAGTTTTTCCTTTTGGTTGCCATGGCAACCAGAATTCTATATGGAATTCAACTCTTTGAACAATTTTTAAAGAAGACCATCCAAGGAACATCCCTGTGAAGTTTCATCACAATTGGCCTGTTGGTTTAGGAGGAGATGTTGTTTAAAGGAAAGTGTGGACGGACCATGGATGGACGTACAACGGACGGCCGGACTGTGAGCGATCACAATACCTCACCCTGAGCACTTTGTGCTCAGGTGAGCTAACAACAGTATACTGGGATGATGAGATATAAACCAGTTCAGAATAGTTCATATGTGAGTGTGTATGCAATTTAAGCTTGAAAGCTTTTGTTTTTTGTGGTGTACAAAAAATAAAACAAGAGGGCCATGAAGGCCCTGTATCACTCACCTGACCTAATGGCCTGAAGATCATCAAGATTAACATTCTGACCAAGTTTCATTAAGATATGGTCATAAATGTGGTCTTTAGAGTGTTAACTAGCTTTTCCTTTGATCTGACCTGGTGACCTAGTTTTTGACCCACATGACCCAGATTCAATCTTGACCTAAATATTATCAAGGTTAACATTTGGACCAAGTTTCATGAAAATACAGTCATAAATGTGGTCTCTAGAGTGTTAACTAGCTTTTCCTTTGATTTGACCTGGTGACCTAGTTTTTTACCCCACATGACCCAGATTCTAACTTGACCTAAATATTATCAAAGTTAACATTCGGACTAAGTTTCATGAAGATATAGTCATAAATGTGGCCTATAGAGTGTTAACAAGCTTTTCCTCTGATTTGACCCGGTGACCTAGTTTTTGACCCCACCTGACAGATTAAAACTTGACCTAAAGATCATCAAGATTAACATTCTAAGCTGCATGAAAATAAAGCCATAAATGTGGCCTCTAGAGTGTTAACAAGCTTTTCCTTTGATCTGACCAAGTGACCTAGTTTTTGACCCCACCTGACCCTGATTTGAACTTGACCTTAAGATTATCAAGATTAACATTTTGACCAAGTTTCATAGAGATATTGTCGTAAATGTGGTCTCAAGTGTGTTAACATGCTTTTCCTTTGATTTGACCTGATGACCTAGTTTTTGAACACAGATGACCCAAAATAGAACTCGTCCAAGATTTTATTGAGGGTAACATTTTGACCATGTTTCATTAAGATTGGGCCAAAATTGTGACCTCTAGTGTGTTAACAGTCAAATTGTTGACAATGACGGACGATGACAATTTAAAAGTTAAATAACAATTTGTTATGAAATCTGAACGGTAGAAATTTAGATAAAGTATCTAACTTTAAAATGTCATATCTCATTTAATGACACCATGTATGTTGCACTGGGCCAAATGATGAAAGCAAGTCAAACAAGAAGCTGCATTCCCCCCCCTCCCCTCACAACGGCATCCTTGTCGATCAAAAGCAACTTAAGTCCCAAATCAGGTCAAGTTCAATGTCAAACTGAGGTCAAGTGATGTTTGAAGATGAGGAATTGTCACAGGTTACATCTGCTTTAGTATCAAGTCATTCTAGTAAGGGGTACTGATGCTAGACAAAATGGTCCCATTTGGTTAACCAAGAGATGGCACATACAAACAACCTAAGTCCAAACTAGAAATGTGTCCATGGGACACAGATGCCCCAACTACATGACAAAGGACACAAACCTTTTCCTAAGTCAGGGGCCATAACTCCTACAGTACTGAATGAATCCGGACACAAAACCCCAGGTGCACAACCGCAAATGCTGACCAACATTCCTTTAAACTTTGGTGACTCTAGGTCAAATACTTCTGGAGCTACGCGCGACACAACATTTAAATGACCAATTTTTAACTAAGTCAGGGGCCATAACTCCTAGAAGACTAAATGAATCCGGATGCAAAACCCTAGGTGCACAACTGCACATGCTGACCAACATTCCTGTAAACTTTGGTGACTCTAGGTCAAATACTTTCGGAGCTACGCGCGACACAACATTAAAATGATCAATTTTAAACTAAGTCAGGGGCCATAACTCCTACACGACTGAGTGAATCCGGACGCGAAACCCCAGGTGCACAACTGCACAAGCTGACTAACATTCCTGTAAACTTTGGTGACTCCAGGTCAAATACTTTTGGAGCTACTTGCGACACAACAATAAAATGACCAATTTTTACTAAGTCAGGGGCCAAAACTACATAACTGAATG
>NW_026461911.1:0-25997 GCF_021730395.1 Mercenaria mercenaria
GATCCAGCGCACCCGGCATTTGGGGTCAGGTTTCCATGTTTTGAAAAACCAGCGAAGAGCATGGATCCTGCCCAGACTGCACAAATGCACAGGTTGGTCTGGATCCATGCGGGTCGCAAAGCCCCCTATTTTGTTTTTTTTTTCATGGCCGGAAACATATAGGGAAAAAAAAAAAAAAAATGGCATTTATATGATTCCCAAAACCCCCAATTGAACCCCGGGTTTCCCCAAAAGGACAGGGACTTTTTTACTCACATTTTGTTTTTTGTTATTATTTTGACATTCTCCCCTGTCAATACTTTTTAAAACCCAAAAGGGACCTTTGGATTTCAACCCCATTGTTAAAGGGACAAAAGGGGGATTGGGGCAAAAATATTATTTTAAGAAGATTTTTGAAAAATGCTAGGACTACAAAAATTTAAAAAAAATATTTCAGCCCTCCTTTTTTCAACGGGACTACCGCCCGTTCAATAAAAAAGGGACCATTTCTGAAGCAAAGAGAGAAAAATGTTTGTTTTCGGGACTTTTTAATTGTTTTTTTTTTGTCCCAATGCAAAAAAAAAACAATTTTTGAAAAAGGGGAAATTTTTCCGGAGAAACGGGAAAAGCTTTATTTCTAAAGAATTTTTTTGAAACTATTTAACAAAAAAACCATCGCCCAAAAGCGTTCCATAGGGGTTTTAAAAACCCATTTAAAAAACCCTTTTTGAAGTTTTTTTTTTTTGTTTAAAAAAATGCTAATATGTTGTTTCCTTTTGTTACTTCAAAACCCCTCCTTGAAATAAAAGGGAAGGGAATGCTCTTGCATGGGTCATTTTTTTGTTTTAAACTTTGGCCCCCCCTTAAGTGGGGAAAATTGCCCCCTTTAAAAACCGGGGGTCCGGGGGCCCTTTCCCAAGGGACACTCCCTTTTTTTTGAGGGGGTGAAAAAAATTTTTCCCCCTATTACAAAAATTCCTTCCATGCATTTGGAAAAAATGTTTTAAGACAAAGTCTATGGGATTTTAAACCAGGCCCCCCCCCCCCCCATCCCCCAAGGGGGGTTTCCCCATACTCAAAAATTTTGGCGCAAAAGGAAATAAAAAAAAGGGCTCTGCTGAATTTAAGTAAAAAAAACCTTTGGGGGGTTTTTTAATTTTTTTAAGAATGAAAATTCGGGTTTTTAAGGCCCCTCCCGCACTACTTTTCAGTTCTGACAATGTAAAGGTTTTTGGGGAAGTTTAAAAAACCAAATTCCCTCATTTGCGTACTGAGTTCCGCTTACTTAACCATTTAAAAACCCTAAGTTGAAAAAGGGGGCTTAATTTTTGGGTTTAAAAAAGGGTTTTTGTTTGACCCGGGTGGATCGCTCCCTAAATTTAATATGGGCAACATATTTAAATGTAAAAAAAACGGGTTGATTTTTGAAATTTTTTTGAAAGATTTTTCCCGTTGAAAAATTTTTAAAAAGTAACCCCTGGGGGGGGGAAAAATTTTTACCCGGGGGGCCCCCAATTTTTCCCCCGGGGGGTTTCATGTTTTTTGAACAAAGTTTGTAAAAAGGCAAACTAGGCAAGGGTTTACTTTTCAAATATCAAAGATCTAGGTCTTTTTGGTTTATTTTTAGCAAATTTAGGGAAGTTTTCCCCTTGTAAAAATCAAAAACCCCTGGGGGGGGACAATTTAACCCTGGGGGGGGGGGGGGGGGTCAAAATTTGAAAAATTTTGTAAAAGGTCCTCTAGGTAATGTTTACAATGTGAAATATCAAGCTTAGGCCTTTCGGGTTTTTTTTTAAAAAATTTTTTTGGAGATTTTCTATGTAAAAATAAAAAGTGACCCCTCGGGCAGGGTAAATTTTGACTCCGGGGGTCAGGATTTAAAAAAAAAAAAGGGTTGAGGTCCATGGGAAATGTTACTTGTCAAATTTCTAAGTCTAGGCCTTCGGGGTTTATTTTTAAAATTTTTGTTGGAAAAATTCCCTTTTGTAAAATCAAGGGGGACCCGGGGGGGCGGGGAAATTTTTTTTGGGAAAAGGGGGGTCTTAATTTGAACAATTTTTGTAAAAGTCAAATAGGCAATCCCTAAGTAAAAATATTTTTGCTCTGGGCCCTTCTGGTTTTTTTTTAAAAAATTTTTTGGGAATTATTTTCCTATGAAAAAAATAAAAAGTGCCCCCTTGGGGGGGGGTAAATTTTTGACCCCGGGGGTAAAGATTTGAAAAAAATTTTGTAAAAAGCCCCATAGGCAATGTACAGTGAAATATCTAAGCTCAAAGGCCATCGGGGTTTTTTTAAAAAAAAATTTAAATTTTTTTCCCTTTTAAATTTTTGAAGATTTTCCTATGTGAAATCAAGCAACCACTGGGAGCTGGGTCAATTTTAAACCCGGGGGTAATTGTTTTGAAAAACTTTATTAGAGGCCCACTGGGCAATCCCTACATGTCTTTTTTTCTAAGTCTAGGGCTTTCGGGTTTTTTTGGAAAAGGGAAGTTTTTTTTGAAGATTTTTAAAATTTTTTTTGAAGATTTTTCCTATGTAAAAATCAGGCGACCACTGGAGCTGGGTAAATTTTGGGCCCGGGGGGCTTTTTTTTTAAACCTTTAGTAGGGGTCCACTAGGAAACCCTTTTTTGTCAAATATCTAACCCTCTAGGGTTTTCGGGTTTTTTTAAGAAAAAAGTTTTTTTAAGGGATTTTCCTATGAAAAATCAAGTAAACCCTGGGGGGTTTTAAATTTTTGGGCCCCCGGGGGTTTTGATTTGAAAAAAATTTGGGTTTGAGGCCCAAATTAGGCAATGCTTCACACCAAATATCTAAGCTCTAGGTCTTCTGGTTTTTGAGAAGAAGTTTTTTTAAAGTTTTTCCTTTCGGTTGCCATGGCAACCAGATTCTGAAAAGGTTTTTCAATTTTTTTGAATTATTTTGAAAGGGGGCCCCCCAAAAGGGATCTTTCCCTATGAATTTTGGGTTTTTAATTCTCCCTTAGTGGTTTTTGAAAAAGAAGATTTTTTTAGAAAAGGTTGTTTGGGACGGGCGACGCCGATTTGACTTTGGACATTGAGCGTCAAAAAAGTCATCATGACCTTTGGTCAGGGGGAGCAAAAAAAGAAATAAAGTTTTGGAAAAATTGTGCACTGCTTCAGATCAGGGACCTTGATGACAATTAATAAACTTTATTTAAGTAAAGGGCCCAAAAATTTTTCCCAATTTAGGGGTAGGGGGGTACTAAAGTTTCCCGGGGCTTACATGAAAAAACTTTAAAAAAAAAATTTCGGAGTAAAAAAAGGGGGGCCTTAAATTTCTGAAAATTGAAAAAATTAGAGTTAGGGGCCCTTTGTGATCTGCATGTCGGGGGTCCCCATGACAGAAATTAGTGTGTGAATTTTTCCAAAGTATTCCATTTCGCGGTACTAAAAATTTCCCGGCTTACAAAAAAACCTTTTAAACCCAAAAATATTTCTGAGCAAGGAAATGGGGCATAATTCTGTAAAATGCAAAACAGAGTTATGGAACCTGTTCATTGCATATCAGATCGATTAATCTTACGTACCCAAGTGTGTGAAGTTTAAAGCTTTCCCCATCAGAAAGGGAAATGAGATTCCGGCTTACATAAAAAAAATTTTAAACCCAAAAAATTTTTGTAAGAAAAAAAAGGGGGGCATAAATTCTGAAAAAATTTGAAAAATTTTGATTAAGGGTTTCTGTACACTGCATTTTGATCATTCCCCATACAAAAATGTGTGAATTTTCAAAAAATTTACTTCGTGGGTTTTAAAAACGGGAGATTCAATCTGATCCCAAAACTTCAACTAAAAATTTTAAGTAAAAAAAGGGGGCTTTAATTTTGAAAAAAATGAAAAATTGGGGTTATGAAATTGCCCATTGCATGTAGATCTTTTGACAGTAAAACCACACAGTGTAAAATTTTTAAAGCATTCCCACCCCGCGGGCCCACTGAGATTCCGGCTTACTTTAAAAAAAACTTTAACCAAAAAATTCTAAGTTAAAAAAAGGGGCAAAATTTTTGAAAAAAAGAAAAAATAGAGTTAGGGAAAACCCTGTCAGTGCAATAGATTATGACATTTAACAATTTTTTAAAGTTTAAATACATTCCCATTGGTGGTTACTGAGATTCAAGTTTTAATGTACAAAACTTTCACCAAAATTTTCTACTGTAAGCAAAAAAGGGCGGACTTTACAAAAAGGAGGGGACATACAGAAAATTTTGGGGGGAAAAATTGCCCTCCCACCCGGGCCCCCCCTCCCTTCAGGGACCAAAAAAATTTTTTGTCTTTTCTCTCATTAACCTTTTAAAAAGGAAATTTTGGGTAATTGTGGCCCAATTTGGGGACAGGGGCCCCAATTTTTGGTTTTAAATTTTTAACTTTCAAATTAATAAAACCCTTTTTTTACAAAGAGGCTTTTTTTAACAGGCGTGGCTCAATTTTTTTAAATTTTTTTTTAAATATGAAAAAAAAAGTTTAAATTTTAAAAAATTAAAAGCAAAAAAATGATTTACTTGAGTAAAAATTTCCATGTTACAGGAACGCCATTTTTTCCTCCAATAATTTTTTTTTTCCAATGTTTATTTTACCCACTCGCGACTGTCACTATTCCAAATTTAGGGAAACCGGGTATTTCATGTTACACATATGTCATAGGGTCATCGTGTAATGATTTAAGAAAACCTTTTTTAAATTGAAAAATGTTTATTTTACATTGAAACTTTTTGTCTGATTTTTATGTAGTAACTTAACTTTAAATTTTTGGGTTTTCAAACAAACTCCCAGACATCACCCGGGGTTTTAACTGGGGAAATTCTGAGTTGAGTGTTATATTGTTTAACGTGTTCAAATCTGTTCTCGGTTTATCCCCACACCCGGTATTGTTACGGGAAATTTTGTGTAAAAAGGTTTAAAAACTCCCTTTCGGGGTTCACGAATTTTTTGAACCCAGACTTTGTTTACCCCCCGAAAATTTAAACATGTTTAATTTTTCCCCTTTTCAAAAGGCAGCGCCCTTTTCCCCCTTGGATTGATCCCCAAAAAATTAAAGTTTTTCCACTTGACATTAACTTTAAATTGGGGAAAATTTAGGTATTGCCCCCAATTCAAACTTCCTTAGATGAATCCCTGACTAAAATCAAAACTGTAATACACGACCACCGTGCTCGTCACCCCGTAAGTCCGCAATCTAATCTCCGTCATTGTTTTTTTGGGTTTTTTTTATAATTCAGAAAATCCCTTCAGTACATCGTGGCTCATCTTGAAAAGGGGGCGGTTTTCAATTGTTGTAAAAGGAATTTTTTCTGTAATGTTTCCAACCCTTTTTACGGTCCCAAAAACCCAAGGGCAATGACCAGGCGATATAACAAAGAGACATTTTCCCGGGGGATTGTTTTTAAAAAGTACAGGAAAGTAGGCTGTCCACGGTAACCCCAGCAGGTTTTTTTTTATTGATCTGGAAAAATTTTGTGCAATGCACAACATTTGATAATTTTACGTAAACTACGATTTTAAACCTTGGGGTTGAATGTATTGACCCCCATTTTGTTTTTTTTGTTTTTTACTGGAGCCGTGCTAGATGCTTTTTAAAATTTTTTTCTTCAAAGTCATAGCTAAAGAAAAAAACTTGGCAGCAAATTTTGGTTCCCTTTTCGCTCGTGTTTTTTTTTCATACAAAAAATGTACCAAAGGTTTTTTTGTATGTCTTTTAGAGGTTCACCGCTCCAAAAATATAAAACCCCACCAGTCGTAGTTCTGTTTCGCTCGTTTTTCGTATCTTCACTGATCACTGACAAGAAAATTTCGAGAATTGAAGAAATGATTTCTCCATTAAATTTCCCCTGATGGAAAAAATAGCACGTCGGGAAAGTCTAGGGAAAAACTTTGCAAAATTTCAAAATTTTTTCAGAAAGATTTTTTTGACAAACACTTTCATTTTTGAAGCTTTTGTTTCAATGCCAAAAAAATTCTTGTATTGTTTTTTTGCGAGAAAAAAACATTTTGAAATTTGTTTTGTTAGTGTTTTTTCTGTTTCTTTTGGGGTTAATAAATTTCCCCAGTCAAGGGCTTAATTTTTAAATTAAATTTTGGGGGACAGATTCTTATAAGGCCCCCTGAATTTAAATGAAAAAAAGGGGTTTCTCCCCCCTTTGTTTCACTGAATTTTAAAGTTTCAATTGCTAATTGTCCTAAAGCTTTTAGATATGTGCTGTATTTTTGTACAATTTTTCATGTTCACTGAAGCCCTTGTGGGGTATCACTTGGGGGGGGTTCACAAGTTAGTTCTTCTTCCCCGGGTTTTTTGCTCATCGTTCTTGACAGCAGGAAATTCAATAATGCTTGCATATAGCCCCCCCCCCCCTTTTAATGTCCTAGTTTGGGAAAGTTGTTTACCCCCAAAAAAAAATGAGATTTCATCGGTTTAAAAAGGGGGAAACGGAAATTTCCCGATCCTCGAGTTTATTTTTTTTGGGGCCTTTTTTTTTCAAAATGTTTGGCCGGAGTTTTGCTTCAGCAATATCCCGATTCTTTATTTTTGAAAAAGTCTTTCCCTTTTTTAAAATTTTGTGCTGACTCAGGGTTTTGTTTTACCCAGTTCCACTTTCTTTCCCATTTCACCGCTTAAGGTTTTTTAAAAAACTTAATTTTTCCCAAAGGGCTTGGGCGTTTTTAAAGGGTTACACACTTTTTCACGTGCATTACGATGGGGATTATTTTTTGGTTTCTGGGACATTTCTTTTTTGGAAAGGGTCCATTCATCTAGGCCGTCCAAAAAAATTAAAAATTTTTTTCCCGGGGCAAAAAAACCCTGTAGATAATCTATTGTCATTTCGGAAAAGGGCCCTGACCATTTTTTTTAATTTGTTTATGATTTAAATATCAATGCCCGCAATCATAAGAAGAATCCCCTAAAAACAAAAAGAAACAAAAAAATCAAAAACACGCATTGCCTTTATGCATCTTCTGGGGAAGTACTTTTTGTATTTCTTTTCGGGACGAGGGGCCTGGAAACCCTTTTGACAGCAAGATATTTTGAAATTTATTTTTCCAAATCCGCATCAGCGGTTAGATATATTTTCCCCAACGGGTTTTTAGACTTAAAACGTCCGACAACGATTTGTGGAGTTTTTTGTCTCTTCCCCCACCTGGCTTTTTTTGTTTTTTCAATGGAAAATTTATTTCTGGTAAAAAAGTAAAAATTTTTACAAAGGGTTAAAGTGTGTCCTCGACTAGCGGGTGACGTGGTATTGTTTCTGTATTTGTTTTTTTAGAAGGCAGCCAAATCGTTTTTTCAGCTCTGAAATAATAAAAAAAAAGAATTTTTAAAGCCAACATAGCCCATCCCAATATCAAAATTTGAATGCTTTTAATCTTATTAGACGGAAATTTGAAAAGGGCAAAGAACCCCCAAAAAAAATTAGCTTTTTGGGCTTCTTATTTCTTTTTAAAAAGCTACTGAAACCCCTGATTTATGAACGAATTTATGAACCCCCCATCCCCCTTTAATCGGAAAAATATGTGGGGGGAAACAAAACTTTATAGTCCATTCTTTCATGGTACTGCCAAATAAAAAAATTAAAGAAATACAGAATTTAAATAAAGACATTAAAGCGAAAAAAAAATTTTGGCGGGCCGCTGAATAAATAAATCCTGTGAAACTTTTCCCAAAAAAGTTTAAAACTTATTTTTTTTGATTTGTCTCGGTTTTAAAAGTTTCAGTTGGGGCCCCAAAAATCATTTTCCTTGCCAGTGTAATTGTAACCCAAAGGCCTGCTATATAGCTAAATTGGGTTTTCTACTGGCCGTAAAAAGGGAAGTTTGTTGTATACTATTGCCCCCGGCAAACCTTTGTTAGAACTTAAATCTTCGTGTATGTACCCTTTCCAAATTACCCCATTATGGGGGTAATTAAAAAACAATTTATCAAAACCCCCCAAAAAAATTTATTACCCCGCAGGTGAATAAACTTTTTTAGGGGTTTATAAAACTTGAAAGTCAATAATTGTTTTTTCATGAATTAAAAATATTTGTCAGTCCCTTTTTAAATTTCAATTTTAAAATTTAATAAAGAAATAAGGAATAAATTTTTTCAAATCAGGGTTTGGGGGGGGGTTTTTGGTTTTCCAAGCACCTAATTTTGATCTATTTTTAAATTTTGTTTCTATTTTTGGTCGGGCCCAAAAAACTTTACCAGAGCTTATGTTTTTATATGTTTGTGTCATGCCGAAATTTAAATAAAATTATTGTATTGTTTTTTATAACCAAGGGGTAATTTTATATGTATGTAAATAAATTTCTTTTCGGAAACCCCTTTTTAGCCATTAGAGAAAACCCTAGAATACAGGTCTTTTAATAAAATATTTTTATATTATTGCGTGCGCACGTTTAAGGTTTCTTTTGGCAAAGGGAGAGCTTATACGGGTAAAGGTTTAAAAGTTAAACCTGGGCACGAAAAAAAACTACGTGTACACCGGAAAAAATAATTTCGTGCAACCTCTACAGAGCGGGCCCCCTCTACAGCAAAAACCTTCCACAACGCATCAAAAAAAAAAATCCCATAGATGAAAATTTTCCCTCAATTTAACCTTTTAGAGCAACAAACCTTCAACAGAGGTCAATTTTCTGCGGCCCAAAGGGTTTTTGCTCTATAGAGGTTTTTCCCCTTTCGTGCTAAAACATGCCCAAACGTGTGCACTTTTTTTAAATATCCCGTAAAGTGAAACAGAAAAAGCTTTCAACCACCTCCCCGCAAATGTTATTTAAAAATTGTATTTTTTATGGTACCATAAAAAAACATGAAATGAGAATATGGGCTGTGATTTTGTCACCAAAAAGAGTTTTGCCCCCACCCCCCTATCCTTAAAAGATTTTTTAATTTTAAATTTTTACAAGGGCAGTTTTGACTCCTTAGTAAATTTCCCCGGGCCATAAATTTTTGCTCTTTACCTTTTTTATACTGGAGGGTTCCCTGCGCCCTTTTAAAGGGGCCGGGGCCCTCCCACCCCGCCCTTTTGGAAAATCCCCAAAAAAAAAGGGAAAGAGAAGAAGGGAAAAAAAATGTTTTTTTGACAAGGCAAATTTAAAGGGCCCCCCTTTTGAAAATGCAAAAATGGTCTTTTTATATCGACCCCGATGGTTTTTTATATTTAGGGTTTAAATTTTCTCCCAAACAACCCTTTAAAAAAACTTAAAATTTTTTTTTTTTTCCCCAAAATTTTAAAAGGGTGAGCCCCCTTAAAAGTTAAAAGGGGGGGTTTTTTTGAAAATACAATTGCAGTGGAAAAAAGGTTTTTCTTAAATTTTCCCCCTATTTAAAAAACAGAAAATGAAAGGGTCTGCTTTCATTTTTTTTTAAAAGGGGTGTTTTGGTGTGGTGGGGGTGGGGGGGGGGGGGGAGGTACCCCCAGCTGGTCGGCTAGTTTTCTATTTTAGCTGGTTCAGTTTAAAAAACCCCTACATTTTTAAAAACCCCCTTAGCTAAAATTGGGGGGGGGGGGTCTGCCCTACGGATCCCCTTTTCACTCTGTTTTATGGGGGGAAAAAAATTTACAGTTATGCAGGAATAGGTTTGTATGGTACAGGACCCCGGAACACGCTGGTTTGGTTTTCTGGGCCCCCCGTTTTTAAAGTTTTGAAAAAACTGTTGGAAAAAAGGCGTTTTTTAAAACCCCAAAAAAAAAACAAACGAAAAGGGTCAAAAAATCTACTTTAAAACGGCTTTTTTCCATTAAAAAAACCCTATAAAACATTAGAGATATAGACATATTTTCTTAGTAAACGGTTCGGCCCCCCCACCCCGGGGGAAAAAATTGACGTCATTTTAATTTAAAACTGAAAAGTACCCCGGGCAAAAGTTTTAAAAAATATTGACTGGGCCATCCATTTTAATAACGGTTATCTTCCGATGTGGAAAAAATTTTCCCCTTAATTTTAAATGGGGTTTAAAATGTTGGAGTTGAGTTCGAAAATTAAAAAAAATTTAAGTGACGGGAAAAGCGGAGGAAAAGTTGGGTTCAAAAAATAAAATATACCATCTCCCCTGTTTTTGACAACCCGCGGCTTAAAACGCGGGGAAACCCGGGGGTTTTTGCCCAACCCCGCATTCTCTTTTTGGACCAGGGGGTAGCGTTGTACTTTGCAGGAAAGCGGGCACCGGGGTGGTTAAAATAAAACTTGAAACTTTTCATCACAAAATTAAGTTTTAACTTTTTTCATTGTAACTTTAAGTAAACTATTAAAAAATAAAAAGTTAATATAAAAGTTGTTATCTATTTTTGTCTGAAGCAGCCCCACCCATTTTATTGAAATTTTTTTCCGAAGCAAAAAGCCCGTATTTTCCTAAAAACACAAAAGAAGAATTTTGGGGGACTCTGAAAGAAGTTTAATACCTTTGTTTTCTTTTATAGACGTTTTTAAAATTAAATTTTTTTAATAATTTTTTTCTGTTTAAAATAGGTGTTTACTGACAAATAAATTTTCGCTGGGAACCAGCGTCTAATTTAAATATACTGTGGTTTTTAAATTGCGTTGTTGCAGCTGTCAAAATCTTTTTTGGGGTTCTAGAGACAAGGGGAAAAAAAAAAGGGAAATTTAAAAATCTTTCGTACCCTTTTTTAAAATGAATTAGTCATACATTTAATGTTTCAAAGGGCCCTTTGAACGTTTTTTTTTTTTGCTTTTTTTTTCTTGTTCGTGTGACTTTTAAAAAACCCCCACAAAACGATTTGCAACTCACACTTTAAAAGCACTCTGGGAAATTGTCCGAGTACTTAAAAAGCTTCAAAAAAAAACGTTTCTGAAAAGTTATTAACATTCCAAAAAAGGGGGAAAACAAAAAAGTTAATCGGTTAAAAAATTTTGGGCGTGGGTCCCAAGTTTTGATTAACGGTTTTGGGGCCAAACCCAAGGGATACTAAAAAAACCCCTTTTGGGTGTTGCTTCAATCTTTAAAAACTTGGGGCGTAGGGTTAGCACATGCAAAACCCCCTGGGGTTTCGGGAAAAAAATTTACACTAACGAAACTTTTTTTAGAGGGCTGGGAAATTTTGCGAAGTTTTATCACACTCTGTTTTAAAAAAAAATTTGAAGTTCGCCCTCTCAAAGTAAAGTCTAAATTTCAGACATAAAAAAAAAATGCAAAGTTGCGGAAGTCACAAGTATCATGGTCTGATCCAGGCTGTGAACTTTTTACTCAGTCCCTTTTTTCCCGTGTTTTTAAATACTTTTTGAAACTGGCATTTTACATTGAATCTGAATTAACAAAAAAGTCCCCCCAAGGGGCCAAACCAAGTGGCAAAATCCTTAGGATTTTACACAATCTCGCATATGGGCCCCGGTTTTTTGATATTTCCGTATTTGAGAGCTGCAGAAATTAGCTTGTTTTAAAAGATTTCGTGTAATATTTATAGCTTTTTCTAAGGAACCCTGAAAGGAAAAAAATTTCGTAAAAAGTTTTAATTTCGTTACGAGGGAAGGGCATAAGAGCCGTGCCATGAGAAAAAACCAAAAATTAAGGTTTTTTGGGTTTACGCCCCGCATGGAAACCCCGCCGCCCGCGCATCCGCGCAGTCTGGTCGGATTCCCTTTCTGGTTTGCCTTTAAAGGTTTCTCTTAAAAACAATAGTCTTTTAAAGCGAACAGATGGATCCCGACCAGGGGCTGCGCGGGGTGCGCAGGCTGTTCTGGTTTCCCTGTTGGTCGAAAACCCCCTATGTTGGTTTTTTTCCCGGCCGGCTCATTATTATATATCTCATAAATATCAAAACCACATTTGGTTTCAAACATTAAAAAGAAAACAAAAAACATGAGCGGATCCAGACCCCAGGAAGCGTTTAACCTTTTTTATTATTTAAACCAAAACAAATAGACCTTTTCAAAAATTTCCCCCCGCTTCTTTAATTCGGAGAGGCCGCAGTTTTAAGGATAGTGGGTTTGTGAGCTCGTTTCCCCGGGGGAAAGGGGGTTTTTGTCCGCGCGATTTGATAAAAAATTACAGGGAAAGAAACGAATTTGCAACGGCAGAATGTGGGGATGCGTTCCTAGCTAATGAAAAACAGATCTGTGCATAATATAAAATAAGGGACTTTTTTAATTGGGAATCGATCAGCACGTTTAGATCATTTTTTTTTATAAAAATGTTTGAATTTTAAATTTAAATCTCTCCGATATTTTTACATAAAAAAATTCAGCAAATAAAAAGGTTTGGGGGGGATTTTGCTTGAAATTTTTTCTTTGTTTAAAAAAGATTTGACCTCGCGTATTTTTTCTTAATGGTTTTGGGTTTTGGGAAAATCAAAACTTTCTTTTTTTTCGTGGGGGGGAATTTTTTTTTACAATGTAAGTGTTTTGAAATTCTTTAGCACAATTTGAAAAAAAAAAATTAAAAAAAAAAATGGCCAAAAAGGGGGAGAAATAAAAAAGTAGGGGCCCCCTGTGCTAATTTTTTTTGAATGACTGGGAAAAAAACTGAAAATTTCACGCCTTTAAATTTTGTTAATTACTAAAAAAAGTTATATGTTTTAAAATCATATTTTGACTTAGAAATAAAGTAACCCAAAGCCCCCGGGTTGTTACGGATTCCTTTTTTTTTTAAAAAAGTTTTTCAAGCAAATTTTCTTAAAATTTTAAAATTTTGGGAAAAAGAAACTTTTCCTTTTTAAATTTTAAAAACTAAAAGGATATTATTTAAAAAAATTTAAAAGCGGCCATCCCAAACTAAAATACCCCTTTTTTGCGTCATTTTGGGGGGCGTCACGTCAAAAGTAATTTTTGCCTTTTACATGTAGATGAAGTTTCCGTATTCAAGTTTGAAAAAAAATTTTTTTATTCAGGGGAAATTTTTATTGTTCCCTATTTAAAGGTAATTAAAAACCCCATAAACTTTAAAACTAGTGGGCAATTTTTTTTCGGGTGGACACGGCTCATGTGCTTTTTTGTGTAAGTATTTTAATATAGGTTGTTTTTTGAATTTAAAGTTGGGGTTTGGTGTAATTTTATATGTACCCCTTAAATTTCCCAAAAAGCATCTAAGTTGTCAAAAAAATTTTTTCTTTTTTAAAATTTTTAAAAAAAAACTGGCCGTGCGACTTTTGTTTATGTGTACAGAACCTTTTAAATTTGGGACAGAGTTTAGCTGATACTAACCCCTGGGGTTAAAAAAACACCTGTTTTCGTTGGTCATTCAGTATGGCTCTCAACATTTTATTTCAAATTGCTTGAAATTCCACATGAAAAAAAAAAGCAAAAAAAAAAAAAAAAAAAAAAACAGTTGTTTCTTCACTCGATTTAATCAGGTATTAAACACGATTTTAGACGCCACAGAATGTCAGATGTGGAAGCAGTTTTTTTTTCCTATCATACTCACACTGGCCATAGCTTTATCAGATCAAGTGGTTCCAACGTTGTTTGGGCGGTGAATTTTACGCCGATCAGATGGAGAAATATGGCCGATACTACAAATTTCCTGTATTGTAAGTATGGTTTAAAGGAATTTCTACCTGTTAAATAACGAATCAAATGAAAACGATGGGTGCACCTGGAGCGCAAATGTGTCTATGTTTTAGCACGTATGTCCATTTAGCTGAGATGTGTGCCGTTTATTCAAACACTTCTGTACAGTCCGGCGGGGGAAGGAGATTTTTTACAGTTTTTGACAATGTCGCCTCAAATATAGTGTTTATCGGGAACAAGTAACTGTTCAAACACTTTTCATGTACAGGTAGAAATTCCTATGGCAGAATATTGTTTTAACACTATAAATGTACGATTGACGGTAATACGCCGGGCGTAATAATTTAATAATAATAATTAATCTAAAGCAGTAGATAAGATTAAAAGCGCTCTTTCTTGTTCTTGTTCGCAAAAAAAAGAAGAAAAAAGACATTGACGTTACTGCACGTTAATGTGACGTCATTCTATCGTGTTGCATATTAGAAAGTTTGGAGCTAATTCTTCATTTACATTTATAAATGGTCTATTTTGAAACCAAAATGATATATGTTAAAGGTTTACTAAGTTATAGATAGAGTTAATGAAGTGAATTCTTCATGAAAAAGAAACCGATAGGGAGGAAGAGTGACGAATTCTCTTCGTGGACTCTCTGACGTAGTGTGAAATCTACATTTGACCGATCAGAATGGCAGAGTCAATCCTGTTAATTTAATTGTTTACAAATCACGTGAATTGTATCGGATTCTCCGCCTACCTTTGACTGACACCTTGGAGTAACAAAAATGTGTCGGCTTCCTTTGAAATACGATATATGTTCTTATTTAGTAAGTAATTTTCTACACACATTGTTTCAGCGACCTCGACTGATGCTAAACAGGGAAATGATGATTGTAACATAATCATTACATGAGCCGCGCCATGGGAAAACCAACATAGTGCGTTTTCGACCAGCATGGATCCAGACCAGCATGCGCATCCGCGCAGTCTGGTCAGGATCCATGCTGTTCGCTGTTCGCTTTCAAAGCCTATTGCAATAGAGAAAACGTTTGCGACCAGCATGGATCCTGACCAGACTGCACGGATGCGCAGGCTGGTCTGGATCCATGCTGGTCGCAAAGCTACTATATTGGTTTTCTCATGGAGCGACTCAAATCTAGTTTGCGATGTATTGATGACTGTAACGTGACGCAACAGCTTGGCGTCAAACAAAATGATACTCAGCAGACCCCAAGCTCGGTAGAAACACAAAATGTGGAATATAGTGATAAACGTGGAAAAATGAATGCGAAAAACCTGTCTTCAACATTAATTGTTCCATCATGTGTAAAAACTGTGGTTTTGTTGAAAGATGGGAAGCGTTTTATTATTATCGTGCTGGGTATCCCTAGCCGTGGCCTCGGGTGCGTGCTCCCGGAACTTTGGACAGGACCGCGTTATTTCGCACCTATCCTACAACTGTTAATTGCAATTAAGTAATTTAATTCAGACAAAGCATATGCCGACTAAAATGCTATTTTCAAGCACATATCTGCACTAGCGCTTTGATGATGTGCCCATTTAGCTTCTAAATGACAGCTGAAACCCAGCACAGCATTGTCGCCCATGTGCTTTGTGCGTTTGTTACAAAATGTTTAAAATAATGAACATAATAATGTTTCTAATCAACTTACTAATGCATCTTTTGACATCCAATGATACTCCCATCTGTATTATTATTAATCCACAATGATTGAATATTATTATAATCCTTACTTCTAACAAAACAAATACCAGGTCACCTTTCCACTGTCGGTGCACATATTTTTACCAAGAGAACCAATCAATTGCGAGAACGCACCGATAAACACGCCCATGTGTAGTCATTGACAGGTTTTAATAGCTTTGACCCAGTGACCGAGTCAATACACATTGTCACGTGACCTGTGTATTCTATATTAGTAAACAAAATACCTTAGTTGAATATAGTCTGTTTCAAAAGTTATAGTTTCCCTTTCCCGCTGACGAAATGCTCCAAAAAGATGATAATCATAAAAATGGTATTTGTTTTGCGTGTAGGACTGGGATGGGGCTGGAGACACATTCGCAGTACTGTAAAATACTTATTTGCTGTAATGTGGCTGTGCCCTTACCCTCAAAACAGTCCAGTCAGTGAAAATGTAATTCTACTTCCTAGCATTTTTTAGAATTGAAATTAATAACACCATGTCACGTATAATTGTATTGTATTTAGAGCAACTGTTCGCTCATACATCATGTAATATGATTTGAGATGAAATAAAGTGTTGTCTATGTCTATGTCTATGTCTATTACGGATATTTGAAAGACGTTTGGATTATTTTCTATGAAATTGCATTCGTATATTAATCATCGGGTGTATTTATATGGTTTACATGGATTGAACTTTATCCATATTGCATCTAACTAACAAAAATGGAATAAATTGTGTTTCGTGGAATTAAAAAATTCAACATGTTTTTGAAATTTATTTTTTGTTTTCTCTTATCTATCTTACAAAAACAATATGTCTGATTTATTTGTAAATTGACCTTGATATTTTGTAACGTGACTTGAAATACAAACCTTTTCAGAAAAAAAAGAATATTTATGAAGCGGCGGTCATTGGTACGCATGCGCAATAGTAGACGCTCTTCAGCGTGTAGAGCCGTTCATCGAAGTTACTTCTACAGTCATATTAGTCTTCAGGAATAAGAAGCCATTTTTTTAAAAATATAACTCGCTCTGTTTGGTCAAAAAAGTAAGTTGCACACAATATGTTACGTTTCCCAATATAATCATTGATCTATATTGACCCGTTCTAAAAATACAGTATGGCATTTTGTCTGTTAGCCATTCTTTTACATTATTCCAGAAAGTTATAGTTTCATGACAATCCAAGAACAAATGTTTTAAGTGTTTCTCTATGTGCATTACAAAAACTATATAAAATTATTTTTTATCCCCTTATTTGCAGCATATAATATGTTTCTAGTATTCCTTGGATGATTCTACAGTGCAACCATTGAAGTACTGGGTCTTTAGTGGCAGAAAAAAGGCAGCATATGGGAAAATTAGACCCATCGATTTTTCACACGAGTGAAAATATTTTATATAGCGCAAAGAAGGAGCCCTTTACTTTATTTAAATTCATGGAAAAAGTATTATAGGTATTTTAGCTTTGCAAACGATGTGATAATATTCAATGCATTGTCTTTCATATGAATATTTTATTTTAAGAATAAATTTTAAAAGAAAATGGTCTTTTTTGCGTATACTTTATGTCTGTCTATCTACAATTAGAAATATAGTAAAATATGGATAATTTGCTGAAATTTCTTCTGTTTAACAAAGAATAAATAGAGTCTTATGTGTGCTTAAAGACCTTTGCAAACGACTTAGTAATCTATATTCATTAAGCTATTGTTTCATACTAATTTCAGTTTTCTAGGTGAAGAAGAAAATGGTCTTTTTTAAGCATTTAAGCAGATGAGTATAGGTTTTTTTCCTTATCGGAAAGACTCGAACATTCTCGTATGTTTCCGTCAATTCTTACGGAATTTAAGCTCCTTAACGGTAAAGACTGATATCTTCTCACCCGCTAAACAGCACACATGTACGGAATTATAAATTAGTGGACGCTCCATAATATGATTTGTTTACAGCCAATAGTCAATTTTAAACAGTTTGAAGATCGAAGTTCAAAGTTTAAAAAAGAAACGTTGAAATTTTAGGCGGCATTTTTGGGCAAGTTAGAAGTAGAAGAAGTATAGTAATTGTTTGTGCGAAAACAGTATAACCTCATTTGACCTTTTGACCCTTGGTCAGGACTGGTCAATGCCGGACAATTTAAAAACCACAGGTTTTAAACCCAGCAATTAACCCAACCCTAAACTTATAATACTAACTCGCGAAGCTGAAACCTTCGGGGTCTTTGACTCAGTCAGATCTACAGTCTTCGGTTGCACTCGGTACACTTGTACCCTCAGAATCTAACGACACCGGTGTCATTTTCTTTAACAAGTTTATCAATCAATATCGTTTGTGAAGCGAAACCGGTGTCGTTCTATTGATATTTACTTTCATTCATAAAACCGATATGTTTACATTTGTAGTACAATTCGTTTAAACTTCCTTGTGATCGATTTACGTTTTACAGCTGATTTAATATAAATGTCATAGGTAAATCAAGTGCATTTTTTAAAAATGATAATGTGGGAAACCACAAATTCAACCAATCAAAAGCCTGCCATTTTTCTGCCAAGTTGGCAGCAAACTATCATTTGCTTTTACTTTGGCCGAATCTTTGGCAAAACTTTGGCAGAAATTTGGCAGATTATTTTTATTAATAAAATGTAAGATATTTGATCTTACTTTCAATTAGTAAGCATATTATTAGGGTACACGTAGTAATTAAAGTTTTAATTAAAGTTTTAATTAAAGTTTTTAACTTAAAAGTTTGTTTACAAATTCAGGTTCATTAAATATATGTTCATCCGATATGTAGAATCTGATGTAACTATCCTTCATAAGCGTAAATGTTACTTCTGTAGATGTTGAATCGTTATAAGGATGAATGTCAAACATTGTCCCTTGTGTTAAATAAATTTTAATTTTTTTCTTATACATAGATATTAACTGATCAGTGTCATAGTCCTCAGCTGCTACATTTACACTGTTAATGGGAAATAATTGAAATGGATCATCATCATTATCATCCCACCACCTAAATATAAAATGTGATATTGGACTTTTAGTCGGTTTATACGGTTCGCCTATAGGGCTCGAACCCGTTAATAAAATCTTAATATTTATTATATAAATTCCGGTTTTTTCGACCACAAACACACCTCTCAAAAGCACATCTGGTACAGCTATTTTATGTTTTTGGTTTATTTGTATAAAATCTTTATAATCTACAATAATTCCAGGTTTTAATTCAAATATATTTATATAGTTCAGACCGATCAGATTTTCATATGTTGAATATATCCAGGCACCATGACGGTTAAAATACTTTTTCATTTTTATGTAATCAATAAAACTGTTATTATAGTATTCGAAGAGAAACACTTCATGTCCCACTTCCTCTAACATTTCTTCTATTTTCCTGTCTTTCTTTTTAAGTTGAAGAATTATTTCAGCTAAATCATCAAGTCGTTTTGTTGTAGCAACTTCAAAAGCAGATAGATTGTTAACAGTATTCTTTGTTCTAGCTAATTGTGTTTCTTGTTTTAGAAAAGCATTTTTTACTTTTGTAATTTCTTGGGTATTAGTAGAAATTACTTGGGTATTAGCAGTGATTGATTCTCCTTGTTTAGCTGATATTTCAACTACAGAGTCCAGATCATTTATTATTTTTTTAATTTCATCATTAATTTTATCATTAAATTTATCTTTAAATTCATTAATATCTTTTTGTAATAAACCTGTAAGTTTACTTAAGTCTGCATACTTTATATTGTGACGTGTGTCAACAGTACTAATCAAGTTCTGAAATTGTTTCTTAAAATTTTCTAGCTGATCATTAATTGTGTTAATTGCTTTAGTATTAGCAGTGATTGATTCTCCTTGTTTAACTGATTTTTCAACTACAAAGTCCAGTTCACTTTTATGTTTTTCAACTTTAGCATTAAATTCATTAATATCTTCTTGTAATTTTTTGTAATATTACTTAAGTCTGCATACTTTAAATTATGACGGTTGTCAACAATACTAATCCAATTTCGAATTTGTTTTTTAAAGTCATCTATTTTAGAATTAATTTCTTTTTTAAGGTTATCTAATGCTGTGTCATGATCATCACCTCTTTTTGAAGCTGCCTTTTCCAGTTCAGATTTATATTCTGCAAGTTTATTTGAAATTAATTCTAATAAATCTTTATGTTTATTTTCAGTTTCAGTATTTAGTTTATTTATTTCTGTTCTGATTTCTAACTGATACATATTTTAGTTTTTCAATTTTTTATTTCACTTTAGAACCAATTAAACAATTAACAACATATACTGTTCTATCTGACAATACAAAGAGAAGGTTATTCAGTTATATATATCTATAGTTCTGAACTAAACGTTGTAACAATGACAGACAGTAATAGAAATAAAGGACATGCATTTTGTTTTTGTTCTAAAATGTTTTTCTATATGATGAATAAATGATGATAAATGAAATGAAATGATGAGGGAGTGTCGTGAAAAAGGAGAGGGGGTGTGTCGGGAGGAGGGGGGGGGGTGGGGGAGAGGGGTTGGTGTGTGTCTCTATTTGTAATATAATGTAAAAGTACAAAGAGTAATCAGAGTAGAGTATTTGTTTTGCTCACAAATTATATATATATATATATATATATTTGTACATTGTATTTGGTACTGTTTATGCAACATCAAGAAATTCTTTCCATTTCGCATTAAACGTGTCCGTTTTATTCTTTATACTTGCAATTGTATATTCTATGTTTATTCTGTATTGAAGATATACCCTGAATAATTCAAAGCTTGGTGGAGATTTGTTGTATTTGCTTTTAACAATAAAATATTTTGCTAAAATTAGAATAAAATTAATAATTTTTGTTTGCGTTTCCCAATGTTTCCATAGAAACCTAGTGAAATAGTTTTAAAGTTAAAAGGGATATCTGCGATACTTTTTCTTGAAAGATATGTCTTAATATCACTCCATAGGGTTTGTATTGATTGGCATTCCCAAACATATGTATAAATGTTTCTGGTGCCATTGAACAAAATTCACACATATTTGATGAAGATATTTTACATTTGTATAGGAATACATTAGTTGGTGCTATTCTCATTAAGTATTTGTATTGAAATGTTCTCAATCTGGTATCAATTGTACTGATAATGGGATTAGTATAAATACTTTTCCAATTTAGATTGTCGTTTAAAAAAAGTGTTTCCCATTTTTGACTTCGGGTATTAGTAATTTTTTTCGCCCTCACTTGTAATTGGTAGAACAGTTTATTTACTTGAGTATCCTGTTTTATTTTTGAAACCAAATATTCTTGCTGTACTATTGTATTTATGTCTTCATGTTTTAATCTCAGTTTCCAATTGGCTTTTACTCCCCCTATTATTTTATGATATAACATAAAATCACATTCTGATATATCGTAAAGATTTTTAACGAAATCGAAGGAATAGAACTTTTTAATTCTGTAGTCGTAAATGTCTTTTAAAAATAATATCCCTTTGTCAAACCATTTTCTGTAAAAGAAAACATTTCCTCTTTTATCTTTCAAGTGGTGATTATACCATAGTAGTTGATGTGAAATGATCTCATTATTTGTATGATAATTTATCGAGCACCAAGCATTCAATATTTCTTTAAGAAATTTATATTTTATGTTCATATTTTGTATATCCGTCGAATGGCAATTAAATTTGAAAAAGAATGTACCTCCTAAATTTTGAAGTTCGTGTTTATATAGTATTTTCCATTGTGCATTATTTTCTTGGAGTAGTCTTTTAACCCAGCCAGCTTTTAAGGAAATTATAAAGGAATCTAAATCTATCATTTTGAGACCTCCATTTTCATAATCTTGTATAATTATATTTGTCGCTATTTTTTTCTGGTTTAGCGTCCCACAGGAAGTTAAACATGCTTCTTTTTAAATCTAAAATTGTTTCGTGTGTGGGATTGCTTAAAACTGTTAATGGATAAATTAGTTTAGGAAACGCAAACGTTTTTAGTACTGTTATTTTTCCAATTAATGATAAGTTCCATTTACTCCAAGAAAGTAGTGTGTGCTTAAATTCTGCTATTTTGGGTTCTAAATTCAATTTATGTGTCTGGTTTAAATCATTCGAAAATACCATTCCTAACGTTGTTGCTTGTTCTGATGTCCATGTGAACTTTTTGTTGCTACAGAATATAACATTGAGTGTTTCAGTGAACCAGTTCTTAAAGCTACACATTTGGATACGTTCAGTCTTAGACCAGATACGTTTCCAAAATTATCCAGTGTATTTATTAGGGTTTCAAAGGATTTTCTACTACCATCTAAAAGGAAGCTTGCATCGTCAGCGAAGAGGGTTTGTTTTGTCTCGGTATTTGACATTTTTATACCTCTAATATCTGTATTATTCCTGACAGCTGTAGAAAGGATTTCAATACATATTATGAATAGATAAGGAGATAAAGGACAGCCTTGACGAACTCCCTTTTAATAGGAAAGAACTCTGACATATGTCCATTATTTGTAATGCAACTCTTAGCATCCGTATAGAAAAGTTTCACCCAATTTAAAATTGAGTGGCCGAAATCAAAATGTTTAAACATTTAAAAATAAATGAATGGTCTAGGCTGTCAAAAGCTTTATGAAAGTCTGGGAAGAAAATTATACCTTCTTCGTCAGATTCATTTACTTGTTCTATGACGTCGAATAGAATTCGTACATTTTCGCCGATATAGCGTCCTTATAAATCCCGTTTGGTTATTATTTATTATTTTGAATAAAACTTTTTTTATTCTGTTGGCGATAACCTTAGTTGCGATTTTATAATCAACATTTAATAGTGAGATAGGTCTCCAGTTATTGATGTCTACTGTAGGTTTTCCTTTTTTGGGCAATAGTGTTATAATGCTTTGTTTTTGTAACTCTGTTAAATCACCATTTTCAAAAGAATAATTGATAGAGTTCACGTAGTACGTTTTTATATCATTCCAAAATATTTTGTAGAATTCTGTGGTTAGGCCATCTGATCCTGGACTCTTCATATTTTTCATATCTTTTAATGCTAGCGTGCACTCATTTTCATTTATAAGACCTTCACAAGATTGTTTCTGTTCAAAATCCAGTCTGACATTGTTCGATTGGAAAAAGTCATTATTTTTAAGTATTAATTTGTCCTCTGTATATAAAGTTTCATAGAATTTCTTTATGTATTCAATTATTTCAGTTTTCTTAGTAATTTCATTTCCATTGTCTTCTAATCTATTTATTATCTTTGTTTCAGAGCGTTTTTTCTCTAGATTTGCAAAATATTTAGTATTTTTTTCTGATCCTTCTATCCATTCAGCCTTTGCTCTAATTAAAATTCCTTTCAACTTTTCATCTAATAGTTCGTTCAAAATGTTTTTATTTTATTTAGTTCAACTGCCAGTCTTTCATCTAAGGGATTAAGGTTAATTTCATATTCAAGTTTTTTAATGTGTTTTCTAATCTTTTTTGTTCTTCATTTTTTCTCTTGTTGTTTTTAATAGAATATTTGATTGAAACATCTCGAATCGTTCCTTTAATAAGTGCCCATAGAGTGTTTGGATTTGCTTCTGAATTCAAGTTGGCTATTTCAGTTACTGCATTTCTAATTTCTTGTTGATACTCAGTGTGTAAAATAATGCTATTGTTTAGTTTAAAATAACCTGGACCTTTTTCTTGTTTATTCTGCATTAGTTTAAAATGCACAATAGAGTGGTCTGATTGGTAGCTGGTTGAAATATTACATTTTGAAACTAAATTTAATATATTTTCTGAGACGAGAAAATAGTCCAATCTGCAGTATATAGGTGGTTTGTGATTCGAGTGCCATGTAAAACCTTTTTTATGGCGGTTATTTATGCGCCATATATCGAACAAATCGTTGTTTAACATTATATTGTTTACTATTTTAGAGCAATTATTATTTGTATCATGTCTACCATTCATTTTATCCAGATTATAATCTAAAACTACGTTAAAATCTCCGCCTATTATTAATGTTTCGCTGTTATTTTCTATTATCACTTCTTCTAGTTTTTTAAAGAAGCTGACATCATCATTGTTCGGGCCATATACGTTAATTAAAACATATATATTCCCCATTATGGCTATTTTTAACATTTGCAGTCTGCCGATAATAATTTCCTTATATTCTATAAGTTTATATTGGAGACTTTCGTTTATGAAAATCCCAACCCCCTTACTATTACTACTGTTTCCACTTATGAACAAATCATGTTTCCATTGCCTTTTCCAATTCTCAGAATCAGTTTGTATACAGTGAATTTCTTGTAGAAAAGTTATCGAAAATTGTTGTTGTTTCAGGAACTCAAATACTTTCATTCTTTTATCTTTTGATGCAATTCCTTTTACATTATAGGTAGAAAAGCTTATGTTGGTCATTGGATATTATGGTTCGTTTAAGACATATATTAATAATTTTGCGTACTGGAAGGTGTATAGCATTGCAGAGCATTCACTGTATGATATTTTACAAAGAGGCACACACCAAAAGCGAGCGAGAGAGGATAGTGTCGGATGATTTATGATCAAGTGTTGTAGGTGCGGACTGGCCATCTTAAGATTAATTATTCATTAATTAGTTCTGAAACAAAAAAAAAATGTATTGAACACAATACATAGTAGATACTGCAACTGTCTAGACACAACTGATGTCTTGCATTGTATACATATACATATCTTAAGCATAGTTACTAATTAATTAGTTCTGACACAAAAATATTTGTATTGAACAAAATACATAGTAGGTAGGTACTGCAACTGTCTAGACACAATTAATGTCTTGCATTGTATACATATACAAATCTTTAGCATAATTATTCATTGATTAGTTCATGATTTTTTAAGTGTGTGGTTTAAAAGAAGACACCTTAGTTTATTATTAACTAGTGCTTGACATAAATTTATATATAAGTTTTACTTTGCTTATAGCTGCGATAGTCTCATATTAAAAAATCAAAAACATTTCTAAATTAATTATGATGGTATATAGAGGATCCCACTATCTATAGTACTTCGTATATTTTGTAAAATTATACATTTCATTTCTGCTACATTTTTGAAACTTTTGTTCGATTTATATTGAACAGACGCATATGTTACGAACTTCAAAAAAAAATAACACAGCCTAATTTTCTTGTCTTGTCTAAAAACGAAAGGAAAGACAATACTACTTTATGCGATATAAACAATATTTTCTGTTTACGAACAATAGAAGTGACTTCTTGCTGTTTCATTTTGCCTTGTCCGAAAACGAAACACAAGACAAATATGAGCATTTTGTTAACAGAAATACATGTACAAGATAAAATGTATTCTAAATGTATCTGCTATTTCTAAAAGATTCAAGTCGGTTTAACCGATGAATAGATGACTTCTGTTTAATAAATGTGATAATGAAGAAAAATAGTTGTGCCTATATATTTTCTAACTCGAACATATAAAAATGGTCATTTACTGTAAGTTACGTCTAGAACGAATATACATGTACTTTTATCAACGGCTTGTTCTAATCAGATATGCTCAACCCAAAAAAATCTATTCTAGCTCAGACATATAAATGAACATTTACTAATATTTACGTCAAAACGCATATATGATTGTACTTTTATCCACAGCTAGACTTATCAATATGTTCAACTGAATAATGAGTTTTACCAAACGTAATATTTAATCCCATCTATAGTAAACGTTTTTGTTAAACTCGTATTAACATCGCTACCGTTTACTATTACTTGCAAAAAAATAGAAATAAAAATTCAGGTACCAGCTGTTCGGTGTTCGTTGGTATGGATCTACAAAGTCAGGTCGGCTTCGTCCGATCCATACCAAAGAACACCAGCCAATGTGTCCTTAGTCTAGCGTTTCATATTCAATCTAATCACTCTGCTGACAAGTTGTAAATACATATACGTTCATGTATAGTAAGAGAATTTCATACAAATACATGTATACAACCGTGTGAAAAAATTTTTTTTTAATTATAAACATATTGACACTTTTTTAATTAATAATCTGTCAAGAGTGCGACCAAAAATTCACGTCAAACAAATCTTTTAAACATTTCACATGAAATATAAAGTTCTCGATATTTTAAGTCTTCTTTCTTACAGGTATATATGCTACAGGTAAATGCACTGTGATCACATTTTTCGGTACACTGTTCACATTTCTATACTGCGTATAGTTAATACCGTGACCGTAATATAACAAAGTATTACTTGGCCTTTACATTAATGTTAATTTATTTTTCCTAAGTTTTAAATCTCGTTATTTGTCTATACTTGTTGTTGACTGTTCATACGTGTTGTTGACTGTTCATACGTTTTGTTCGTTATTTGTTGTTTTTGGCGGCCATTTCATTTCAATCCAGTGCTGGTAGTCAGAGAACCTTACTTCCATAACTTTCCCCATTTTGGATTTATACAGTATTTTCCCATTGTTTGTCCATGCCGTCTCGACTTCATCCGGTGATTTCTGACGCACACATTCTAGTACGTGATAATTTAAACGTGTCAGATCTTCACTCAAGAATATACCGGTACCTTTGAGTGTTTTCTTGTGTTTGAATAATTTGTCCCGGACTAGTCTTGACTGGAATCTGACTATAATCTGTCGCTTCCCTTTCGTTTTCTTTCCAATTCTGTGGGCTATGTCTACATCATTTTCATTTAAATTCAGTTTTAAATCTTTAAAGTTTTCGTTTAGTTTTTTGGACAGCAATTTTGTTGTTTGTTCTGGCGTTTCTTTGTCATTGTCTTGTTTCAGTCCGTTTATTCTTAGATTGTTGCGCCTACTGTATTGTTCGCTCTCATTTACCGACTTGTCAAACTGTATACATT
>NW_026461912.1:0-2736 GCF_021730395.1 Mercenaria mercenaria
GATCCTAGGCCCAAGTGTTCTTGAGTTATCATCCGGAAACCGTTTTACTATACAGGGTCACTGTGACCTTGACCTTTGACATACAGACCTCAAAATCAATAGGGGTCATCTGCTGGTGATGTCCAACCTTCCTATCAACTTTCATGATCCTAGGCCCAAGCGTTCTTGAGTTATCATCCGGAAACGGATTGGTCTACATTCCGACCGACATACCGACCGACCGACCGACATCTGCAAAACAATATACCCCTCCTTCTTTGAAGGGGGGGGGGGGGGGCATAAAAAATTGAATCGCATCGTCTCAGACTGATGCACTTGCGGCTCGCGCTTCACCAGGTTCTTGACCAAAATGATATAATACTTATAGCACTTCTGCTACAAGAGCGACGGAGGCGGGGTCGTTCATGTGGGTAAAACCATGGTTGTAACGGCACCTCCGGCCGGGCCGGTACGAAACCCTCATGCCGGAACTAATGCAAGAGTCACGGAGGGACTTTAAGGGGTTCCTTCGGATGGAACCTAAGATGTTCCGTGAGATATAACAGAGTGAACGGGTTTCCTACGATTGAAAATGGAATCTTTTATGACGTCGCCGAACAGATTTATTATTGTCGCATGTACACCATACGGACACCGTATGAGTTCCGAGCGAGCGCCGTACGAACCTTCGAGCACCAAAATATACTGTGAATGTACCAAGGGTCAATCAGGAAACTATGTTAGAACTCTAGGATTTAAATAGTGCAGAAATGATGACATGTAATTCAAGATAATTCTGTAAAAGATATTTGAATTTGTAAGCGTCTGTTAAGGCCTGTATTGATAGCAAAATTTGCCAGACGAATACATAAGCTTCATTTGTCATATGCCCTTGCTAAAATTTACCATTGTTTTAAGTGTGAATATATGTTGGACTTTTGTTGAAAATATGGTGGTGGTTCATTTTGGTCTGCTTTTCAGCTTAAATCTACTGAAAATACATGTATATTAAAAAAAAACACCGCGTGGATTTGTATCAATACAGCGGGGAATGGTTAGATATCATTATAACAAGAGTGCCAGAATGTCACAATATACGCCCGTCACATCAAATTTCTTTACTCTAGCACCTGTATTTGCAAATGGAATTTTAATTTTGTGGTTGTTTAGTAATCATTGAAATACATTTGTTTTTCTAAGTCTACAAAAAAACTCCTTACCAGGTAGAGATACCTTAAAATACACCTAAACTTGGAAAGTAACATCTATGTTGTACCACAGAAAAGTGGTCCTGTTTTTTCCCTACGATCAATTATAAGAAAGTTACAATATAAGCTATTTATAGGAACAACTAAGGGAAGTTAATCTTAAAAAAAAATTGTAACTCCACACACAAATCTTTACCAGGTAGAGATTGGTCAAAATACACCTCATAATTGGATGTCGCATGCATGTTGTACTACAGAAAAGTGGTCTCGATTTTTCCCTACGACTAGTAATGAAAAAGTTAGAATAAAAGCTATTTATAGTAACAACAAAGGGAAGTAATTCTAAAGAAGCGAACTGCGCATGACACTCCACCTCGTGGTGGTGAATATTTGTGCCAAGTTATATCAAAATCCCTCCATGCATGAAGAAGATATGCTCCGGACAAAGTTTTCTTTCTTGTATCATTTGACCTCTAAGTGTGACCTTGACCTTAGACCTAGGGACCTGGTTCTTGCACATGACACTCCGTCTCGTGGTGGTGAACATTTGTGCCAAGTTATATCAAAATTCCTATATGCATGAAGAAAAAATGCTTCGGACAAGGTTTTCATTCTTGTATCCTTTGACCTCTAAGTGTGACCTTGACCTTAGACCTAGGAACCTGGTTCTTGCACATGACACTCCGCCTCGTGGTGGTGGATATTTGTGCCAAGTTATATCAAAATCCCTCCATGCATGAAGAAGATATACTCCGAAAAAAAGTTTTCTTTCTTGTATCCTTTGACCTCTAAGTGTGACCTTGACCTTAGACCTAGGGACCTGGTTCTTGCACATAACCCTCCGTCTCATGATGATGAATAATTGTGCCAACTTTCATCATAAACCTTCCATGCATGAAGAAGATATGCTCCGGACAAAGTCATTTTTGAATTTGACCTTTGACCTCTAAGTGTGACCTTGACCTTAGACCTAGGGACTTGGTTCTTGTGCATGACACTCCGTCTCATGATGGTGAACAACTGTCCTAAGTTTCATCAAAATCCCTTCATGCATGTAGAAGATATGGTCCAGACAAAGTCTGTGGACCCCGCCCGCTCGCCAGGGGCGTTCCCATAATACGTCCCGTTTTTCAAACGGGCGTATAAAAATGTACTAATATAGACATTCAAATGCATTATACGATAAGAATAACGTTTTATGGAAAACGACTTCAATGCTTACTGGGGTAATATCAAAGGTACATATCCCTTTTTAGTTCAAATGCACTCCAAAGCTTTCATATATTCAGCAAATAGCTACTCATTCATTTACATTCGTTATCACGTAATGATAATTCATACACATAGGTATAAGTATATGATATTTTTGTATATATAAAGGCGTACGTAGGATTTATATAGGCAGATGGCCCCCGATTTTTGAAAATTAAAAAGATCGATGACAGTGTTAAAAATCGACAGTTTTCATTAAACTAAACTTTAAACTACCGAATTATGTCGTTTTTAATATTAACACATTCTCAATACAGTCAAACTCGCTTTATACGAA